>NC_081408.1:497592243-497892243 GCF_030272615.1 Cryptomeria japonica
AAACTCAGAAAATAGAAGTTTGTCTCGAATATCTTTTTGTAAATTAGAAATAAAGATTCTTTGAATATCATTGTCAGGTATTGGAAAAGAAATTTGAGCATACAAATGCTTATATCTACCAATGAAATCAGTCACTTTTTCTTTAACACCTTGTTTACAATGCATTAAATCAATCAAAGTAACTTTAGGACTTATATTGTTTTGAAATTGTTGAATGAAAGCATTTGCAAGTTGTTCGAAAGAAGTAATAGAATAAGAAGGCAACGAGCAATACCATTGTAGGGCTTTGTCTCTTAATGTTCTAGTAAACAGTTTTGCAAGCAACCTTTGGTCATAAGCAAAATTAGTACAAATTGTTTGAAAAGTCTTAACATGTGTTAGAGGATCACCTTTACCATTATAAAGCTCCAAATGCGGGATTTCAACATGTTTAGGAGGGATAGCTTGAACAATGTCAAGAGAAAGTGGGCTCGCAACATCAAATGTGGGCACACTAAACTTAGATTGATTCATAGAAGCAATTTGTTGCTGTAAAGAAGAGACAGTTTGTGCAAGATTGTTAATGGTCGCTTCAGTCGAAGAGTTCATATTAGATGTGTTAGATTGAGATGGAGGTGTTATGTTATTGAAAGAAGGTAAAGAGTAAGGTGGTGGGACTCTATGATAATTAGTCATAGGAGATGATTGGACAGGAGGAACACTACAAGGAGGAATGGAATGGTTAAACGAATTGCCCCCTTGCATCATGTTCATTTGTGGAGATGTAATAGGAACACTCATTGAAGGGACGAATGAAGAAATCGGATTGAATGAAGGAAGAGGGTTAATTGAAGAGGAAGGATTGCCCCCATGACTGGTGATCACAGGAGGAATGTCTGGTGTAGAAGTAGCCATTATGTTTGATGTAAAGGTAGGTATGCTAGCAATAGAAGTCATCAAAGGAATAGAATGATTGACTTGAGTAGGAGGTTGTGTATAACCCAAATTTTCAGCACAACTCTTCATAGGCATCACATTTGAATCCACAATGTGTGCAATACCACGCAAAATATCAATTCCATTCTTATCACTTTGAAGCATACGTTTTAGACCCTCAATTAAAGGAAGAGCTTGACTATCAGGGTATTCTTGAGACATCCATTGTCGAAAATCGTCAAATTGGTTATCCAATTTCGAAAGTTGTTCTTCAGAAACCTCATGGAGAGCTTCTTCATCATTAGGAGGATTAGAGGAATTACCCATGTCCTTGTTAAAAAGGCTATTCAAATTAGGTTCCATCTCCTCAGTAGTTAAACCTCAGAAAGACTTAATTCTACGGCTTCGTCTAACGGGAATAGTGTAAGTAGGGCTTATTGTTGTAAAACTCATGCACTAGAAAGAGAGAGAAAGTTTTGAATTTAGAGGTAGCAATTTTCAGTAAAATCAGCCAATCTTTTGGATTTAAGCTGTTAAATGCAATCACGACAGTCTCCCGAAATTTCGGAAAAAATGTCCGGGACCGTGGCGCTAGGAGTGCAACACGGTCCTTGCAACTTTTTTCGAAATTTGCAGGGATGAAAGGTATGATGATTTTAAAGCTAATCTGAAAAAATTGAGTGATTTTACGATCTGTAGATAGGCCAAATTAAAGTTGCAATCTCAAAATTGAACCCTACCAAGATTGTCGAAAAATGCAAAATTTGAATTTTGAAAAAGAGAGGGAAACTGAAATTTTGAATTTTATGATTTTAGAGGGAATGTCAAAAGCAATGCAAGTTTTGAAATTTAAAAATTGACTCAATTTCACGCAAAATTCAATTTTGGAAGCGGAAATCAAAGTTGTTGTAATTAAGCACTTAATTTCAAAAGTCACAAATTGTAAGAATTTGAATAAAGCACTGAAATTTTTAATGAATGCAAACACACTTTTTAGATTTAGGATAGTAAGAACACAATTTTGACACAAAATTTCAATTTCAATGATTTTTGAATGATTAGAAGCGTTAATCCAAGCAATCCCTAGACCAACTTTGACTGTAATTTTGAAAGTGTTAGATTTGATAAAATCAGCCAAAATTCTGGATTTTAGCAGGAAAATACAGTAAGATCTAGCTCCCGAAATTTCGGAGAAAATGTCGGGGACGATGGCGCTCGAAGTGCACACGGTCCTCGCAACTTTTTTCCAAATTTTCAAGGATGAAAGATATTGTGATTTTATTGCGGAATCCAAAGTTACAGCTGATTTGGAAATGTTTTGATCAGTGAAATTGTCGGACAAAGGTTGAATCAAGAGGGTTTCAAAAATTAGGGTTTTGACACTTAACCACTTAATTTTCAAAATTAAAGAACAAATATGAATTGATAATTTGTAATAGAAGGGCAGATCTGAAACAAGCATTAACATTTAGACATTTCACAAGCTTAATCACTAAAAAGAAAATTTAGGGTTTTTATGCAATTAACCTCTAAAATTTTGCAAAAGATCAAACATGGAAATGTAATCAAGGAATCCAATTTTCAGATCTAACCATGAATAGTCAGAAAGGATGCTCACGTCAGGTTCACCAAAATGTAAAGCAGAAAATCGCGATCGAACCCTAGTTGCTCTCCCCTCTTCCAACTCCAAGGAGAGAGAAGGGAGATTCACTAGGGTTGATGGTTTTCACTTAGGGGAGAGACTTTACATTCAAAAGAGGGGTTGAAACCCACAAGATCCAATCCCACACAATGCAAGATTGGATGCTAAATGTGTTTCAAGGGTTATGACAGCAAGACTACCCTCTTTTGTAAAGAATGTGGATAGAAGAATTAAGCTAGGAATGCATAGAAAGTGACAAAGATTCACTTATAAACTGAGATAGGGATATAGGATGAAGCTGCGGACCTGGAATTAGCAGTAAAATGTTGATATGACGCTGTCCTGCAAATTTGAGCAAAAGTTGTTGGGACGATGGCGCCCGAACACCACGGTCCTCCGAAAAATCCGCGAAACGAAGGGGGATCTGTTCGTCTCTGCACAAGGATTCCAGATCTTCAATTTCAGCCGCGTACCTGCAACCTACACACAGAAAAGTGAAGACGATTGGGGGGTTAGGGATTAGGGGTTTGCCTTTAGGTCAAACCCCAGTTTTGGAATTAACCAAGAAATGAGCAATGCTATAAATGTAAATGTCTGTAATGTAAAACAAGTACTAATACCTTGTTGTAAGGATGTTTGTATCCTTATGTGCGAAGGTATAGATGTTGTATGTTGTATGTTGTAGTAGTATGTAGTAAGTGATCTCCTCTTCAATGGTTGAATCCTTGTCTTGAATGCAACACTTAGCCTTGAATGGAGACTTGAAATGATCAATTGCTTGAAGGAATGCTTGAATGCTTGAATGCTTGAGTATAATTTCCACGCTTTTTCCATCATGTCGAATGAAAGAGGAAAATGTAGTTTATATACTTGTCAATTAGGGCTGATAGACTGATTTTCTCGACCTTAGGCCGACCAGGAAAGATAATTTCCAATTTGCAAACAAAAAGACCCGAAGTCCAAAAAGAGACCGGGCCCAAAATAGGACCCAGGGACCAGGGCGCTAAGCGCCATGGTCCTGGGGACCAGGGCGCTGGGAGCCCTGGTCCTGAAGGACCAGGGCACTGGGCGCTCTGGTCCCACCTTCCGGGACAGCAGGGTGCAAAGGAGGTTCAGGCCAGGGTGCAAGAAAATGCAGTTTTTGGTGTCATAATCAGGTTTCGGGGTCTCCATTCAGGTTGCGTGTTGCATCGCCATCATGAAGACCGAAATGCAGTCGAAATTGCAAGTGTCACAATTTTAGGACGCTACACCAACCTTTTCCACAAGGCTCTCCAAAATTTCCCTACAAACTTGTTGTCCCGATCATATACAATACTCAAAGGCAACCCATGGATTCTAACAATCTCTCTGAAAAACAATCCTACAATATAGCTAGCATCATTTGGTTTTAAGTGAGCCATCTTACTGAACCTATCTACCACAACAAACACACTGTCATGACCTGTCTTTGTCTTGGGTAATCCCATCAAAAAGTCCATAATCAAACTTTCCCATGGTCTACTTGGTATAGGAAAAGGTTGGTACAACCCTACATTGGTTGAGACCCCCTTTTCTCTCTGACACACAATACAACTCTCCACAAACTTTCTCATTTCAGTCTGCATGTTTGGCCAAAAGTAAAATCTCCTAACTAGGTCCAAAGTATTATTTATCCCAAAGTGACCTCCTAAACCACCACTATGTTTCTCCTTTACTACATTATTCCTCATTGAACACCTAGGGATACAAAACTAACACCCCTTGAACAAAAGACCATCCTACAAGGTGTAGTCAGAAAACTCTCCATGAAAATCATTTGCAAACTCATAGCATACCTTATATATTTCCTTAAAATCTTGGTCCTCTTCATACAATCCTTTGAGTGCTTCAACACCCATACTCTGCAACTGCACTTATTGCACTATCAACACCCTCCTACTTAGAGCATCTGCAACCTTATTGGCTATCCCTTTCTTGTGCTTGATGATGAAGGTGTATGCTTGAAGACTTTCAACCCATTTCATATGCCTATGACTGAGCTTCTCCCATCCATTCAAAAAACTAAGAGCATGATTGTTAGTATACACAATAAACTCCTTAGGAAGCAAGTAATGCCTCCACTTTTTCAGAGCTTGTACCATGGCATACAACTCTAAATCATATGAGGAATACTTCCACTTTGCTTCATTTAGTTTTTCACTAAAAAAGGCCACCGATCTCCCCTCTTGGATCAATACTACTCCTATAGCCAATCCACTTGCATCACATTCAATGGTGAAGACCTTACTGAAATCAGGAAATACTAGGACTAGGTACTTGGCAACTTTCTATTTTAAACACTCAAAACTCTTATCTGCTTCTTTGGTCCATACAAACTTCACCTTACCACCACCCTTGATGGTTTCTAACATAGGTGCACAAATATCACTATAATTTCTAATGAATTTCCTGTAAAATGTTGCCAAACCATGAAAACTTCTTACCTCTCCAGCTATCTTAGGTGTATGCCAGTTCAAAATAGCCTCTACCTTGGAAGAATTCATCTTCAAGTCACCCTTAGAGATGACAAAGCCCAAGTACACCAAATCCTGCTTCATGAAGTCACACTTTTCTAAATTTATCATCAACTTCTACTCCTGCAGCCACTTCAAGACTACCTCCAAGTGTTTCAAGTGCTCCTCCTTTCTCTTACTGAACACCAATATGTCATCAAGGTAGACTACCACAAATTTCCCTATAAACTCCCGCAACACTTCATTCATTAGTCTCATAAAGGTGCTAGGAGCATTTGAAAGACCAAAAGGAATCACAAGCCACTCATACAACCCTTCATTAGTTTTAAATGCAGTCTTCCATTCATCCACCTCTCTTATCCTTATCTGATGGTACCCACTCTTGAGGTCAATCTTGGAGAAATAGGTAGATCCCCCTAAATAATTCATTAGGTCATCTACCCTTGGAATAAGAAACCTATATCGTATGGTTATCCTATTGATAGCCCTAGAATTAGTACAAAGCCGCCATTTCCCATCCTTCTTTGGGGCTAAAATAGTAGGTATTGCACATGGGCTAAGGCTCTTTCTCACCAATCCTTTATCTAGGAGCTTTTGAATTTGCCTAGCTATCTCTTCATTTTGTTGTGGGGTTATTTTATATGCTGCCTTTTTAGGAAGTACTGCTCCTGGTATGAGGTCAATCTAATGACTAATATCTATGATAGGTGGCAGGGAGTTTGGTATGTCTTCTGCAACCACTCCTTTGTACCTCTCTAGAAGATCCCTGATCTCCTTAGGTCCTACCTCACTCACACCCTTCTTCCTTTCTTCCTTGGGCTTCAAAATCAAATAAAAACTTACTCCACCTTCCTCCTTTATTGTATCAATGAATTATTTTTCCCCTACCATCATCACACTAGATCGTACATGTTGTGGATCCCCTTCTACCACTGATCGTATCTTAAAAGTCACACCATCCTTTTGGAAAGAGTAAGCATTCTTTTCCCTATCATGATGAGCCTTTCTATCAAATTGCCATGGTGTGGCAAGAAAAAGATGGCAAGCATCCATTGGAAGGATGCCACACAAAATTTTATCCTTATACCCCCCATTACTGAACTCTACCCATGCTTGTTCATTTATGAGTATGTGTTGTCATTTGTTCAACCAACTGACCCTATATGGACAACTATGGGGTATCCTTTTCAAGTTCAACTTTTTTACTGCTTCCAAAGATACAATGTTATCAGTAGACCCCGAATCTATGACAACTTTACAAACCTTACCTTGAATCTTGTAGTTGACTCTAAACATAGACTTTCTTTGGGGTGGGTCAGTCTTCATTGGTTCCTTTAGCAATGTCCTCTTGATCATCAGGTTCTCTCCCATCTCTAATGTCAAATTCACTTCAGGAGATGTCACACTCCTTGCATCTTCTTGAGTCAAAGTGGTTCTCCTCTCGCCACCATGAGAAGTTGAGGCCTTCTCTGGATATCTATAGGTCGGGTACCCCATCTGATTGCAGTTATAACATCTCATACTAGAGAACTTGGATCCTCTCCCTGATCCATTTGTCCCACCTCTTCCATTAGGTCTTCTCCCATGGTAGCCTCCTCTCCTACTTGAGTCCCCAACTTTCTCTCCTTGGCTAGACTCACCACTAGACCTTTGGTTAGGAATTATTCCTCCAAAACTACCTCTGCGTCTGAAACTTCTCCCTCCTTTACCTCTATTACCCTGCTCACTTCTTCTTTTTAGTTTCTCTTCTTCCCTTAGGGCCAATTGAAAACACTTTTCAATGTCTTCGGTGCCAAGATGTTGATCTCATCTTGGATGTTCATCCTTAGGCCGTTCAAGTACCTGGCCACTTTCTCTGACTCCTCTTCTTGTCTCTTTGATCTGAGATTGAGTTTATGAAACTCCTCCGTATATGCATTCACATCAAGGTCTCTTTGTCTAAGGTTCTGCAATTTTTTGTACATCTGCACTTCATAGTCAATGGGCATGAATTGTGCCTTGACTTTAGACTTCATCCTTTCCTAGGAGGTTATCGTACTCTTTCCCTCCTTAACTCTCTCCCCTTGTACATAGTTCCACCATGTAAGAACTGACTCCTTCAAACTTGCTTTTTCCAACTTAACTATCTCTTATCTTCAGTGATTTATTTGTACTCAAAATGACTGGTCAATGCCTCAATCCAGTCTATCATCTCTTCTACTTCCATACTTCCACTATATATAGGCAACCCATCAATAGTGTCCCTATTGACTGACCTCAAGGCATCTACAAAGTCCGTCTGATTCATAGGTATCTCCTCTACCCACTTAGAGGATTCCCCTTCTTCATCAGTGTCACTTCCATCTTCCTTATCCTTAGGCTTTTTCAATTCTTCAAGCTTGGTCTCAAGCATCTCTTCAATCAACTTCTTCACCGCATCTTGTGACATACTCTTAGGAGGCATTTTGTCAGCCCCTATTTTGATCTCTTCCTTTGACACACACTAAGACCACACCACCAAAGCGATCTTCAAAATATTGCTTTGATAAAAATATGATGATGAGGCAACAGATTGAAAGCATAACCTTGAACCAACCAACCTCTAAGGCTCACAAACTTAACCAAAATCCCTAATTCCAAAAATCCTTACACAACACCAAGTCAAGCAATGTTTGAATGATACCAAACAACATCTTGGAAGACCCAAAGGCTCCACTATGTCCACTTACAAACAACTAACACTTCTCAAGTTCTTGTGTGACTACCCACACCCTTGCATACATGAGTGGGCTACTACTAGGCTTTAGGGTTTGAATGGCCCACTTGACCAATTCAATACAACGATCCTTGGAGAGGTGTTCTCACAACACCTTAATACAAATGAAACATTATTTCATGGTTTAGATCCACCGAAACATCAATTTTGACTCACTCACCCACAAACTAAACCGGTTTCTATTAGGCCTCCATTTGAAGTTATCAGGTGATAACTTTTGACACCTTGAGGATCTAGGCAAAAAAATTGTATTTTCAGACACCCTTTTGGGATTTCTCAGCAATATCTTAGTTTCTGGTACCAGACCAACTTGCAGATATCCCAACAAATACTGCACTAATAGACCTCATAGGGCTATTAAACCTATTTGACTGAACGCCTTCCACAAACCGGTTTGGTTCTCCTAATGGATGACCATCATTGACCATGAAATATTATGTAAACCTCCAAAGTACTTGTCTACCACATTCAAACCTCTTTCCAATGCTCTACCACTCAATTCTCACTCACTGCACTCATCAAACCGGTCTGTCACATAGAGATGCCAGACTTAGGGTTAGCTCTCCATCCTCTTTGCCCTGTTGTATCCTCTTAATGGATTTTGGAACTGACATATGATACTATGGCCTATCATTTCCTATAATGATAGAGTGTTCAGTTAAGGATTGATAGGCCAAAACCCATTATTGCAGTCAAACCCTAGGGGTTTAAGGGTTTTAGGCTACCTAACAGAGATTTGCTTGTAGAATGGGGCAATGATCACTTCAAGACTTCACACTGAAAGAAATACAAAGGTAAAACAATCTAGTTACAAGAACTATGCCATGAGCATTCTTTCCAATCCACCTTCAGTATGCAATCAACAAAAAATAAACGGTTTTCCAAGTTTCCAATAGTTCTTGATGCTTTAATTTATTTTCCAAATCAACCAACTTACATCCTTCGGTGTTTGGGGCCTTTAAAGGTATCTCTCAAATGACCACAACCTCCTCCAACCGTTTTTCAAACTAACCTGACCATTGGAGAATCACAACTTACAAAAAAGGTGTAAAATTGTCATGACAATAAATTGACAATATGACAACTTTTGCACAATTCAACCAACTTAGACTCCACACTACCATAGTCTCCCAAAATGATTACATTTGATTCTAAAACATCAAAAATGAATCAAATAGACTTGTGGTCGCTTGATCCCTCAATTTAGACCATTTTGACTGTTGGTATTATGGATGTGTTGCATTGGTTTTGTCATTGATGTCAACACTTATCAACACTGAAGATCTTTGGTTATGTTCATCGACATGTTCAATGACTTATGCACAGTCACCAGTATTTGGTTCACCAACAGGTTATATTGTTCACCGACACTGAGGATGATTTGTTATCATCTAGAGATTACTTGGTTATGTCGAAGATATTGTTTGGACAATTGGTTTTGGTGATTTGGTTATTGGTCTAATCGAGTTTGCATATTTGCTGTTATCGACAAATAGGTCTAGGTTATGGACCGACAAGCATTATCTCTTCCAGATCAGCATGACACGTTATGGAGATGTTTTATTAATTGGTTATTATTGTAAATGCATTAAGACGACATGATGCATCACATATTGATTCATTTGTAATTGATTTAATTGTAATATTCTTAGTGAGCCGACCTACACATTTGGTCTTAGGTTTTGGTATATATGTAAGATCTCATTTGTGAGATTATAGAGAAGGTGAAAAAAGGATTGTAATAAAGTATATGCGAATATAAGCAGAGCTATACATGCAAACATCATTTGAAGATTCAAGGAAGGTATGAAGAAGACAATCAGAGCTTAACCGGTACTAAATCCAGCATATGAAGATGCTATTTTGAGCAGTACATTATCATTGGATTTAACCATCCAATTGTAGTCAGTGTGACTCCCATTTTGTGATTGAGCAGTGAGTTCTAGGAAGTTGGCCTTTCTGCATGTGCAAACCCCATTTATACACACACACTATCTGTAGTAGTATCATCTGATTGTGGGTAGGGTTTCCCACTGTGGTTTTTCCCCTTACAGGGTTTCCACGTACAAATATTTGTGTTATGTGTTGTGGATGTTATTTGTCTTTCTGTTTCATGCATTAAACTTTATCGGTACTATTATTATCTATTAAACTGTCTACCAACATTAAGTTTGGTTTACTGGTATTATGCATTAAGTTTGGTTAAGTTATATTTGGGTTGAAATTAATAGAGAACTGATTCACCCCCCCTCTCAGTTGCCTCTAGGTCCTAACAATTGGTATCAGAGCTAAGTCCTCTTTTTGCAAAAAATTAATAGCTTGAGGAGATCCTATGGAAACTAACTATTTCAGGAAGGATAGTCCGAAACTTGATGGAACTAACTATGGTACATGGAAGATCAGAATGGAGACACATCTGAGTTGCATTGGAAAAGACATATGGGATGTTACAAAGAATGGCTATGTTGGTCCTACAGAGAGTCAACCTAATCCACCAACCTTGGCTAAAGATCAGGAGAATGATTGCAAAGCAAGAGAAGCACTTTTGAGCGCATTATTAGATCAACAAATCATAGGATTATCAGACCGATCTATTGCTAAAGCTATTTGGGACAAATTGGAAACTTTGAATGAAGGTGATACCACTGTCAAAATTCCAAAACTGGAATGCTTCCGGGTCAGGTATGAAAATCTGAAAATGGAAGAAGATGAAAGGATTTCTGCTTTTATGGAAAGAGTTAATGAAATTGTTTTGGGTATACAATGTTGTGGAGGATCCTGAAGTGAAGATGAAATTGTTTCTGAAGTTTTAAGAGCATTGCCACTAGCATACAAAATGAAAGTGTGTAGGGGAAAAAGCGAGACTAGGCTAACATGTCCTAATCCTACCTTTTGACACACATTGTGGAATACGAAAGAGCCTAGAGGTATCACACAATTGGCTACTTCTTTTTGTGGAAGAGAGAGCCACGGGCTACCTATTAGGATTTCTATTCCTTTGTTGTAATTGAAAGATAAAATGATGCAAGTTCAATTCCTAACCCCAAAGTGCAAGTATGAACTAATAACGAGATTGCAGAATTGAGATTAAACAATGGAAAGCTGTAAACACAAGAACAAGACAAGAATGCAAATGTGTACCCGGAGTTAAAATCTGAGTGAAAATGTTCGAGATGGGGGCGCAGGCTCCATTGTCCTGATTCTGCCCCTGAAACTGCTCCTGAAATTGTTGTTTTGCCACCTGAAGAGCTGTCTGAAACTTGCTATCTGACAGAAGGACCAGGGCGCCCAGTGCCCCTGTCCCAGGGACCAGGGCGCCCAGCGCCCCTGTCCTGGCAGGACCAGGGCGCCCCATGCCCCTATCCTGGCAGAACCAGTGTGCCCCACACCCCTGTCCTGGTCTTTTGCTCTGAAATTTGGTGTGTTGTTCTATCTCGGTCCGGTTCCGTTGGATCTGCAACTTGCGGCGTCGTCCGAATCTCGAAACCTGCACTTATATCTGAAAAGGTATGGTGGGCGGCTATATAGGGTTTTGCCTTAGTCAAACCCCCGCTTTGGTGATTTCCACCTCCACGAATAGCCAAGTTGTATTGTAAAAGTAGTGTGTGTGTAGACCTTGTGTGTGTGCAAGATCCTAAAATGCAAGTAAGCAAACTAGAGCAACCTAGAAAGTAAACCCTAATTGCTTGCAAATGATAATGTAAATGCTCTAAATCAAGATGCAAAGTGATCTAAAGCATGAATACAAATGATATAATGAGGCTTATGCAAAGACATTAAAACAACATGAAATCATACCCAACCCCAAGGGAGGGGTACAAGCCAATCTTCAATCGGTGATCCCTTATTGCTCTTCAATGCCTTCAAAGCCCTAAATGGATGAATGAAATTGATGAATGCTTGATGGATGGGTGTTGAATGTTGTTGAAGTCTTCAAAGATCTGCTCTTTCGCTGCATAGAAGGTCCCTGAAAACCAAAATTCGGATCCTTTCAAATGAAGAAAGAGAGCTCTTATATATGAAACCCTAGGTCTTAATTTCAACTTTTGGCCGACCTAGAGATTGAATCTCTCGCCAATTTCTTGGGGTTAAGCTTTATTTTATGATTGGATTGCACTCCTAAAATTTTGGGAAAAATGTCCGGGACCGTGTGTACTCCAGGCGCCATGGTCCCGACAACTTTTCACCAAATTTTCAGGGCCGTCGGATATGATGATTTTAGAGCGAATCCCAAAGTTACAGGTGATTTCGAGATGTTTTGACCCCCAAAATCAAGCCCCCAAGTTCAAAATAGGACCTAATTAGGGTTTTTGATTAAATGATGTATTGGAAGAATAAAATGAAAGGGGTACACTTTAATGAAAAGGGCCCAACTTTATGATATGGGAGATGATAAAATAGAACCTTAGACCTAATTAATTTAATTAATTAAGTGCTAAAGGAAAATGCGATGCAAAGTGCAAGATGCGCCAAGGCGGGAGCTAAACCAAGTGTGAAATTGTACCACCCTAGCAAGTGCGTACAATTTATGATGCTACAGAAAGTAACTGTTATTAATGGATTAAGAACAATGCCTAATACATCAGTATCTAGAGATACTTTGGTTGGAAAACTTTTAGCTTTTGAACTTGAGGAATTTGGTCCTATTGCTACAATTAAGACAGATTTGGCTTTCAAAGCTTCATCATCTACAACATCATCATCATCATCTAAAAAATCTGATTGGAAAGCACTCTATGCTAGAGAACTTGAAGAAATCAGAAGATAGAATGAAGAACTTGAAGAGCTTGAAGCACTATTTGCAAGGAAAATGCCTAAAGGTCCAGTTGGAAGTAAGTATGAAGGTAAAACACCATTTAAATGTTTTAACTACAATAAAATTGGTCATATGGCATCTAGGTCTCTTGATAGACATGAAAGATTGAGAGAAGAAGCTAAAAGAACATATAAGCCTAACCCTGAATATTAGAGATACATATTTAAGAAGAATAGAGACAAATCATGTTATTATGTTGATGAAGGAGTTACTGATGATTCTGATGAGGAACCGACAAACAATTGATAGGCTTTTGTTGCAATAACAGAAGATCAACTGACAACTACTATTCAACTGGTAGAGCAGGCCCTGACAACTAAAATTGAAGAAAAGGATGAATGGATCATTGATTTCGGATTTTCACATCATATGACTGGTGATAACAGTAAATTCTAAACCTTTTAGGAATACAATGGAGGTCTAGTGAGATTTGGGGATGATAAAACTTGTTTGATAAGAGGAAAAGGCACTATATCTTTTGATGGTAAGCACAATACTTACAACGTTTATTATGTTGAAGGTTTGAAGCATAATCTTTTGAGTGTTGGTCAATTAGTTGAAAAAGGATTTCAGTAACAATTCAAAAATGGTAAATGCGAAATCATGAATAGAACTAGTTTGGAAATTGCAATCGGTAATCAGACTAGAGGTAATATATTTCATTTGAATAACAATAAGAAGGCATGTTTGATTGCACATATTGATGAAAGTTGGTTATGGCATAAAAGACTTTGTCATGTAAATTTTGATTGCATTGTGAAAATCAGTACAACTAAGGTAGTAAGGGGTTTACCTAAGATTGTTAAACTTCACAATCCTGTATGTAAGGAATGTCAATTTGGAAAGCAAGTTAGAGCAACTTTTAAGAGTATTCTAGAAAAGTCCAATAATGTTCTTGACTTAATTCATACTGATTTATGTGGTTCAGCAAGAAATAGAAGTTTACAAGGAGATAAATATTTTATGCTAATCATTGATGATTATTCTAGAATGTGTTCGGTTACTTTTCTCAGGGAGAAATCATAAGCTTTTGGGAAATTCAAACTATTCAAGGTAATGGTAGAGAATGAAACTGGTAAGAAAATCAAATGTTTTAGATAAGATCAAGGAGGTGAATTCACATCTAAGGAATTTAATACATTCTATGAAGTGAATGGAATCAGAAGACAATTATCAACACCTCAGCAAAATGGAGTTGTGGAAAGGAAGAACATAACTATTTTGGATGCAACTAGAAGCATGATATCAGAAGCAAACCTACCTCATGTATATTGGAGAGAAGCAGTCAATACAACTGTTTATACATTCAACAGAGTTCACATCAAAGGTGAAACCGGTAAGACCCCTCATGAACTATGGTTTGGTAATACTCATACTCTTAAATATTTCAAAATATTTGCAAGCAAATGTTATATTAGGAGAGATGATTATATTGGAAAATTTAATCCTAGAAGTGATGAAGGAATATTTATTGGTTATTCATCTAAGAGCAAGGCATATAGATGTTTTAACAAGAGATTGCAGAAAATCATTGATAGCGCAAATATGAAGATTGATGAACTGTTTAGAGGTAATTCAAGGTCTACAGACTCTAAACAGACAGTTGAGATAATCACAAATGAACCTACAATGAGTACACCGGTACAATATGTTGATCCAGTCACACTGGCATCATCTGAGAATTCCACAGTGACTGAAGAACAACAACAAGTGAATACACCTAGGTATGTAAGATTGAATCACTCTTAAAGTCAGATAATTGGGAATAAGTATCAAGGTGTTATGACTAGAGGAAGACTGACAAATGAAAAGGTATGTCTAATTTCTCAAATTGAACCAGCAACTATTAATGAGACATGTGAAGATAAACATTGGATTATAGCTATGGAAGATGAATTAGAACAAATTGAAAAGAATAACACATGGACATTGGTTCCCCGACCTAAAAACAAAAATGTAATTGAAACTAAATGGGTATTCAGAAATAAACTTAATGAAGATCATAAGGTAATCATAAACAAAGCAAGATTGGTCTGTAAGGGATATTCACAGAAAGAAGGAATTGATTACAATGAAACCTTTGCACTCGGTAGCTAGAATTGAGGCAGTCAAATTATTCTTAGCTTTTGCAGCACACAAGAACTATAAAGTATATCAAATGGATGTTAAATTTGCATTTCTGAATGGTGATCTTGAAGAGGAAGTTTACATTGAACAACCTGATGGATTTTCTTTGACAGATGACAAAGATATGGTTTGCAGGTTAAGGAAAGCTTTATATGGATTGAAGCAAGCTCCTAGAGCTTGGTATGCTAGATTGGACAAATATATTTTGAAGCTTAGTTACACTAAAGGTAATGCTGACAACAACTTATAATACAAAGTGACTAATGATGACATCTTGATTATTGAAGTTTTTTTTGATGATATCATTTTTGGAGAAGAAGGATTGTGTAAAGACTCTTCTAACAACATGCAAGAAGAATTTGAAATGTCTATGATTGGGGAGATAAAATTCTTTTTAGGATTGCAAATTTCACAGATTGATAAAGGTACATTCATAAATCAATCAAAGTACTTGAAAGAACTGCTAAAGAAATTTGGTATGGAAAACTCTAAACCGATAAGTACTCCTATGACTACAACTGATAAACTATCATTAAAGGATGAATCAACACCTATTAATCCGACAAGATATAAATCTATGATTGGAGGATTACTGTATTTGACACAAACAAGACCTGATATTATGAATACAGTATGTATTGTTTCAAGATTTTAGAGTAATCCTAAGGAAAATCATGAATCAGCAGTAAAAAGGATTTTTCGGTACCTACAAGGCACAATAAATCTTGGTTTATGGTATCCTAAAGATGAAAATTTTGATTTATGTGCATACATAGATACAAATTGGGTAGGAGATGTAGATGACAGAAAAAGCACCACCGGCGGAGCATTTTTTCTTGGTAGTAGACTAATTTCATGGTTGAGCAAGAAACAAAGTTGCACATCTTTATCAACAACTAAATCAGAATATGTTGCAGCAACAACTAATTGTACATATGTATTATGGATTAAGCAAATGTTGAAGGACATAAAAAGAAAATGCAAAGAACCTATAATCATTTACTGTGATAATATGGCAGCAATTTATATATCTAAGAATCCGATATTTCACTCTAAAACTAAACATGTTTCTATCAAATTCAATTTTTTGAAAGAGAATGTTGAAGCAAAAGAAGTGAAATTGGTTTATGTGAATACTAAAGAGCAGATTGCAGATATCTTTACTAAGCCTTTGCCTAAGGAAACCTTTGAATATCTAAGAGAGTAGCTTGGAGTTATACCCTCACCGATAGAAACTTAGACAATTGGAGCATGGCATCAGACCGATAGAATTAATAGAGAAACTGTTTTCCGGCTTTGATGAGGAGAGCTACTTCTTAGGGGGAGTAGTTGGATAAACTGGATAAATTTGGTTATTGTAATAAGTTCTATGAACTGATTGTATCTGGTTTTTGTATTGTTTTGGCATTTGATGTCAAAGGGGGAGAGATATCTATGAAAAACACATTATCTTTTGGGGAGAGATTATTCATTGGGGGAGAGATTGTTACTCTCTGTATCTATATTTTGATTTCTGGTTAATGATCTCTTTGGGAGATTGTTGATTTTTTGGTCTTTGGCATTTCTGCTTTGGCACTTAGATAGTTTTTTCATCTTGTGTTGCCATCAATGCCAAAGGGGGAGATTGTTGGTATTATGGATGTGTTGCATTGATTTTGTCATTGATGTCAACACTTGTCAACACTTATAAGAACTGAAGATATTTGGTTATATTCACCGACATGTTCAGTGACTTATGCACAGTCACCGATATCTGGTTCACCGACAGGTTATATTGTTCACCGATACTGAGGATGATCTGTTATCATCTGGAGATTACTTGGTTATGTCGAAGACATTGTTTGGACACTTGGTTTTGGTGATTTGGTTATTGGTCTAATCGAGTTTGCATATTTGTTATTACCGGCAAATAGGTCTAGGTTATGGACCGACAAGCGTTATCTATTCCAGATCGGCACAACATGTTATGGAGATGTTTTATTAATTGGTTATTATTGTAAGTGCATTAAGCTGACATGATGCATCACATATTGATTCATTTGTAATTGATTTAATTGTAATATTCTTAGTGAGCTGACCTACACATTTGGTCTTAGGTTTTGGTATATATGTAAGATCCCATGTGAGATTATAGAGAAGGTGAAAAAAGGGTTGTAATAAGGTATATGCGAATATAAGCAGAGCTATACATGCAGACATCATTTGAAGATTCAAGGAAGGTATGAAGAAGATAATCAGAGCTTAACTGATACTGAATCCAACATATGAAGATTCTATTTTGAGCAGTACATTATCATTGGATTTAACCATCCAATTGTAGTCAGTGTGACTCTCATTTTGTGATTGAGCAGTGAGCTCTAGGCAGTTGGCCTTTCTGCATGTGGAGAACCCATTTGTACACACATACTATCTGCAGTAGTATTATTTGATTGTGGTTAAGGTTTCCCACCATGGTTTTTCCCCTTACAGGGTTTCCACATACAAATATTTGTGTTATGTGTTGTGGATGTTATTTATCTTTCTGTTTCATGCATTAAACTTTACTGGTACTGTTATTATATATTAAACTGTCTAACAGCATTAAGTTTGGTTTATCGGTATTATGCATTAAGTTTGGTTAAGTTATATTTGGGTTGAAATTAATAGACAACTGATTCACCCCCCCTCTCAGTTGCCTCCGGGTCCTAACAGTGACCCTTTTTGACTCAATTTGCTCTAGTTGACCCTAGATGACAATTTGAACCAAACATGGACAAACTTGTCACACTCCCAGGACATTGAATTACAAAAAGGACCCATAGGGTCTTATTACATTCCTTATAGGTAGGTGCTCCTACACCACCTCCAAAAATAATGTCATCTACATACACAACCACAATGATCATGTGGTTTCCATATCTCTTGATGTATACATTACTGTTAACACTCCGTTTTTTGAATTCTTTCTCCTTCAGGTATTGATCTAGCCTTGAAAACCATGCTTTAGGAGCTTTCTTTAAACCATATAGGGCTTTATTCAACCGACACACAAAGATTTCATCATCATGTAACAAAAACCTTCTGGTTGCTCCATGTACACTTCTTACAAATTTCCATTGAGGAAGGCAAATTTTACATCCATTTGATATACCTTATAACCCTTGTAGGCAAAAAAAGTTAGAAACATTCTATTTGCTTCTAATCTAGCTACCGATGCAAATGTTTCTTTAAAATCAATTCCCTCTACCTGAGAGTAACCCTTGCACACAAGTCTAGCTTTATGACTAACAATTTTACCTTCTTCATTCATCTTATTCTGATAGGCCCATTTGGTGCCAATTATGTTTTTATCTTCCAATCTAGGGACTAATTCCCAAGTCTTGTTCTTCTCAATCTGCTACAACTCTTCTTCCATGGCATCCATCCATTTCTCACTTTTGTTGGCCTCACTGAATGTTTTAGGTTCTACTTCAGTCATAAGGCAGAAGTTGATTTGTTAATCATTCTAGGCAAGTCTTCTCCTAGTCTGCACACCATCACTCTTATTACCTAAAATCTTCTCTTCAGGGTGGTTCATCTGCACATACCGGTTAGGAGCCTTTTTGGATGCTTCTTTTGGTTCATTGTTTGACTGAGTTTTATCACTGAAATCATCATACCTGTTTACTTGTGATTGTCTTCCTTTATGCATATCCTCATCAACTCTTGCATGCACACTCTCAATGACTTTTCTTAGTATTTTGTTGTAGCATTTATAGGCCTTGCTATTGGTTGAGTAGCCAAGGAAGACTCCATCACTCCAAGAATCAAAACTACCTAAGCCATCTATATTTCTCTTGATAAAACACTTGCTTCCAAATACCTTGAAGTATTTGATTGATGGTTTTCGATCATACCACAACTCATAAGGTGTCATTCTTCTGTTTATTCTTAGTTGAACCTAGTTCAAAGTATATGTAGAAATATGAATTTCTTTCTTCCAATATATGTCTGACAAGGTGGCCTCATTTAACATGGTTCTGGCCATCTCCTTGACTGTCCCATTCTTCCTTTCTACCACACCATTTTGTTGTGGTGTCCCAGGGGCTGAGTATTGCCTTCTAATTGCATGTCTTTCACAATAATCTTCAAACTCATTTGATGTGAACTCTCCATCCCGGTCTGATCTTAGGCATTTCAGCTTGCACCCACTTTCCTTCTCCACCATCTTCCTAAAGATCTTGAATTTGTCATATGCTTGCAATTTATCTTGTAGGAAACTGAGCCATGCCATTTTTGAATAGTCATCAATGAAGAGCATAAAATATTTTTCATCGGCAAGAGCTCTTGTCCTAGTTGGACCACATAGATCTGTATGTACTATTTCAAGTGGTCTTGAGGTCTTGTATTCTTTTGTCTTGAAGATCACCTTAGTTTTCTTACCTTTCACACATTCATCACAAAATGTGCTCACCGGTTTGATAATTTGTGGTATATTTCTTACATACCCCTTTTTGCTTACTAAAACTAGATTATTAAAATTTATGTGGCCTAATATTCCGTGCCATAACCAACTTTCATCCACTTGTCCCAACATGCATTGGGATTCAAAACATTCTTTCAGATTATATACATTTCCATCTATCCTCTTGCCTTCGGTTATAGTCTGACCGATACTCTCCTTCTTTATCTGGCAGCCGATAGAATCAAAGGTGAATTTATAACCTTTGTCACACATCTGACTCACACTTAACAAGTTGTACTTTAGGCCTTCCACATAATACACATCACGTGCTTTCAAATTTCCATCATTGTTTAGAGTACCTTTTCCCTTTATTTTGATTGATGAGTTGTCTTCTAATCTCACTGAACCACCATTCCAATCTGTAAGCTTGATAAATTTATTTTTATCACTGGTCATGTGGTTGGAACAACCACTGTCTACAACCCATAGATTTTTCCTTTCATCATGTAGGGCAGTTTGCACTATCAGACTTGATTCTTCCTTGTCCCTTTCTTTCTCAACCCATACCAGTTTAGTTTCCTTCTTCTTATCAACTGCAATTTTGTGCTCTGACTTGGCTGTCGGTTCCTGATCAGGATCTATCCTCTTCTTCTTTATTTTCCTATTCTTACAAATTTTTTCTATATGTCCAAACTCTTGACAGTTATAGTTTTTCACATTTTCATTAAAGGATGAATCTTTGAAACTATTGTAGGACACCGGTTTACTCTTCCTACATTCAAAACTCCTATGACCTAATCTATTGCACTAATAACAGACATCATTCATATCCCAAAGTGCATTAAATGGATTTCTACTCTCATAACTCATAGTGGTCTTATTGGTTAATCTACAATCAGCTAACTTATGTCCAAATTTGTTACACTGGTAACAATAACCATGAAAGTTTGGAACATACCGGTTAGGTTGCCTCGGTCCTGAAAATAACTATCTCACCGGGGGTCTTCCTTTCTTGTTGATGACTCTGGTAAATCCTTCATGATCAACTCTTGCATTTCTCCTGGGATCTGTATGTTGATACATTGAGTGTGGCCTCTGGTTCATTGATTGTGTATACCGGTTTGAGTGACGATTTCTAACAACTTTTGCATAAGTCTTCTTGTCGGTACCCTTGCTTACCGTGAATGTCTTCTTCTCTTTGCCTTCACTTGAAGAAGTGAACTGTATCTCCTTACTGGATGTGTCTTTGTTGTTTGAACTTTGTCCTTCTTCAAACCCTAAGCCACCGGTATCTTTAGATTGCTTCTGTTTGCTGAACATCTTGTTTAAGGCTTCGGTGCTACCTTCATATTTGCTTCTCACTTTCATTTCTTCCTTACTATCTTCAAGCTCCTTTCTGAGCTTCACTATTTCTGCTTCCAGATCTTGATGCTCCTTTTCCTTCTCCATCAGATCAGAGGATGTAACTTCACATATCCTCTTCGCTTCTTCCAACTGGAGTTTCAAGTCATATATAACTTGATTGGACTCATCCAGAGATTGCTTTAAGAGACCTTGTTCTTCTATTGCAACAATCTTGAACTTCTTGAGTTCTCTTCTTGTTTTACTCAGCTCCTCAAGAGCACTTATGAGCTCACCTTCTAAATCCATTTTGGCCTCAATGTCTTCTTCTTCCTCATCTTCACCAACCAGTTCATCAAGTGCCATAAAGAGATTAACTTATCTTTCATTCTCATGATACTCATGTTCTGATGCACTTTCCTTGTCTGTGGCATCATCCTCAATAGTATATAGGTTGTTCTACTTCCGATAGCCTCTTCTTCCTTACTGGTAGATATTCCTTTCTTTGTCTTTACTGACTGATCTACCAAAACTTTGTTCATCTCCACTAGTTTTATTACAAGGACATTTTGCAGTAAAGTGTCCAACTTTACCATAGTTGAAGCATTTGAGTGGTAACTTTCCTTTATACTTGTCAGATCCTCTCTTGAGCTTTCTGACAAAGTTTTCTACCTCTACATCTGAGTCTTCATTGGATCCTTTATGAGCAACCTCTTCCTTGTTGGAATACAATGAACCCAAGGACACTGAGAGGGGGGGGGGGGTGAATCAGTGTTCTACCGGTAACACAAGATTTCAACCTTTTATAACATACACATATAAAATGGTAAATGAAGAAACATATAACATGAACCAAATAAACCAGCCACATGAATGAACACCATAACACATAGAATTTATACATGGAAAACCTCAAAGAAGAAAAATCATGGTGGGATTTGTGACCCACAATATCAATTCACTGGCCATATGAAAGAATATTACATAGCATGGGGGCTTGCACATGCAGGAAGGCACACTGCCTAGAGCACACTGCTCAACACAAAAGAGTCTCACTATCTACAAGCTTCTGCTGAAATAAAACAATACTGATGAACTCACAAAATGCATCTGCAATGCCAAAAAGAGTTCCAGTTAAAGCTATGTTTTGTACCGGTTCATAAACCCTGAACCTTCTACCGGTATCTCCTCTTCCTCCAAGAATGCTTTACAACCATCTACTAATCATAGCATGATATTAATTTTACATACAAAATGGCCTTCATACATATCCTTCGCATCACATAGTTCTATTATTATTCTCCTATATCACTCTTTTCAAAATGACCTAACAGACTGACTTATATACCCTTACAAACAATATGCCTTATGTCCGCTTACAATACAAAAGATATATAATGTCGGCCCACTAAAATAATTACAAAATGATTTTACAATAAAACCTTTCGGATCCAGACTGATGTCGGCTTCATTGAAATGCGGGATGCCAATGTCGGTGCCAATGTCGGTGATGACCCTGAATACTCAATGCCGATATCCATCAGTGTATGCCTTCAATAGAATCTTTTGCCATCAATGACAATATATGAATCCAATGAGTGTCAATTACCAAGAATCTCCCCCTTTGGCATTGATGGCAACACTCATGTGAAAAATGGATTCCCTGCCAGTTCAACTAAAAAATGAATCATGCTCCCCTTGAGCTGATTGACCCTATCAGAAATATAGTTTGCCTACTCTCCCCTTAGGATTACATACTTATTTTCACATACATATACTCCCCCTTTGGAATCAATGCCAAAGACCGGTGAAATAATTAAATAATAGTTACAGGTACTTTACCGAAGCTTGACCAATCTTAAAATTTTTGGGTAAGCCTTTTCTAGAAACTGTACATAGGTATCCCAACCGTTTTTGAATGTCTCAGATATGGATACAAGTCCATTCAGTAAATGTGCTAGTGTTTCTTTCTTAGTGACTTTTGCTGGTGTGGGTTTTGCAAGCATATCCATACATTCTCTCTTATGTACACCGAGTGAATCCAATCTTGGACTCACCAAACCCCTAAGACTCCTTGCTCTCTGAATGATCTTGTCTCTTTCCTTTTCAAAAGGAAAAACTTGGTTCTCCTCAAAATTTGTCCATCAATGGAAGTTCTAAGTGAAGTTAGTCCATCAAAAGAATTAACAATATTAGATATCTTTTCATGTAATTCCTTTAACCTCTGATCTACATTAGCTGTAAGAATTTGTATACTACAACAGACCCTGTAGATGTTAGTACATTGTTTCAAAGAATTTTCAATGAGTACAAGTTTCTCTTCAACCTTCTTCTTCTCTATTTCAATAATTTGGTCAAAAGTTGCTTTCTTGGCCAACGTAAATATTTCAAGTGCTTTCTTGTTTGAAATCTGCTGTAGTGATTGAAAGTTTTTAGATATGTGTTCTGTTAATACCTTAAGCTTGCTGAAAGGGCTTGCTTCATTTTCAATCATACAATCACGAATCAATCTATGCAAAACTGTTATTGATTGATCTATTATTCCTTTGTCTGCAGATCCTTCCTTCATTAGCTTTTGTGTAGCCATCATCATTAGCTCTGTGGGACTCATCTCCGTAATTGATTTCTTCTCAACTTGAGAAGTGTCAATTGCCAAAGGTTTCGCAGGGGAAACTACTGCCAATTCAGTCTCCTTTTCCTTATCTTCCTTATCCTCTGCCGATGAATTTGTTTTCTTCTCCTCTAATGCACCAGTGGCTTTGCCACTTGGTGCAATATCAGTTACTATCGGTGGAGTATTATCCACAACATTAATTGTAACCTGTACATTATGTATATTATCTTGCCCAAATTGTAGAAATATAGTTAAATAATGAGGAAATGAAAAGATGTATAGATGTTTCTAATAGAACAATCTTTAGCAGCAAAACCCGACAAATAGGCCTAATGATGGGTAGTAAATGAGATAGTAAATGAGACCAGAGATGAGAAAATCAAGATTCTTTTGGAAGAATTTGGTTAAACCATCTCTAACCCCAGCAAAGTGAGCCTTGGTTTTCCTCTGACCCCAGCAAAGTGAGAGGCTCACTTTCTCATTAACCTCAGATGTCTGATGTAGGAGCATCCTCGGTTCACAACAATCTTGCATCAACCAAAAATATTTTTCTTTTTCTGTTTGTTTTCTATTTGCAATTTCCAGTTTTCCTTTCTGTGTGTCCTAGTTTTGGCACACCATTTTCCTGTGGAGTTGGATTCTTCTTGAAGAATTGATCACCTTGCTTACTTTCTAACTGCATCTCATTTGGATCACTTTTTGACAAGATATCGCTACCGGTTTCCTTGACAATTTCTTGTTACCAGTTGTTCCTTTGTTACCGATTGCTTGAGACATATTCTGGTGATCTACCGAAACCCATTCCAATGCTTGTGGTGGACGTTGATCCCGATATTGCTTGATGTGTGGCTGACCTTCTGCATTTCATCCTTTGGATTTTTTGGAGGCTGACCTCATTCATTTTTGCATGTTAGGGTTTTGATCCTTTTGGGCCGACCAGATCCTTTGGATATATATATATATATATATATATATATATATATATATATATATATATATATTTGTAATCATCCTTTAGAATGTAATCAATCAACTCAGAGAATCAAGGGATAGAAGTATCAGATAGATGAACTGTGCCTAGAAGATAGATCTTTCAATTCAAGGTCCCGGTGAGACCTAGTCTACCAGGCCTGTGTGCTAGTATATTGTAACCCGATTGTTGCCGGTTGGATGTAATTAACTTTCATGCATTAAAACTATGTGTTATGCATTGCCTCCATCATATCTGTGTGTTTTCATTGTGTTAACTCTAACTGACCAGTTTGGACTGATCTCCTTGAGGTCCCTCCTCCTAGTGACTGCGCTAAGTGGTATCCTACGTTTCATCCTTTGGATTTTTCGGAGGCCAACTTCATTCAGTTCTGCAAATTAGGGTTTTGATCCTTTTGGGCTGACCAGATCCTTTGGATCAAAATTTATTTTTGTAATCATGCTTTAGAATGTAATCAATCAACTTAGAGAATCAAGGGATATAAGTATTAGATAGATGAACTGTGCCTAGAAGATAGATCTTTCAATTCAAGGTCCCAGTGAGACCTATTCTACCAGACCTGTGTGCCAGTATGTTGTAACCCGGTTGTTATTAGTTGGATGTAATTAACTTTCATGCAATAAAACTATTTGTTATGCATTTCTTATATCATACCTGTGTGTTTCCATGTGTCAACTCTTGCTGACCAGTTTGGACTGATCTCCTCGAGGTCCCTCCTCACTAGTGATTGCACCAAGCCTCCAAGTGCCGATATATACCTTGAATAGAATCTTGTTGTCATTGATGATAATATATGAATCCAATGAGTGTTAATTGCCAACATTCCTTTCCCTTTTTGGTGGAGTTGAACTCTGCCTCTTTCCTTGAGGATGCTTCACCGGTTGTTCTCATTTCATAGGCTATTAGAGAGCCAAATAGCTCATGCATTGTGAAGGTCTTCAGATCCTTGGATTCCTCTATGGCAGAAACCTTAGTATCATACTTAGATGTGAGAGATCTAAGTATCTTCTTGACAATAATCTCATCTGCAATTTCTTCTCCAAGTCCTCTGATGGTGTTCACAGTTTCATCTATTATGTGAAGGTAGTTTGTAATATTTTCTTCATCCTTCATCTTGATGGCTTCAAGTTGACCCCTTAGTGATTGCATCTTGGCCTCTTTGAATTTGGCATCTCCTTCAAATAACCTCTACATTTTATCCCAAGTATCGTTGGAGGATGCATAGTGCATGATCTAGACAAACTCATTATCAGACAACCCGCTTAAGATAGCATGTTTAGCCTTTGCATTAGTCTCATACTCCTTCTTAGCATCCGGATCAATGGGAGGAACACTAGGGACAATATACACATTCTTGACAGACAACCACACATCAAAGACAAGTGAGGAAATATAGGTCTCCATTTTTCTACTCCAGAAGGCATAGTTAGAACCATCAAACATGGGGGCTTTTGAGGAGGCAGACTCATTTCTTGCCATTGTGTTCTTTGACTAGAATCTACCCAAGCTAGAGAAATATTTAATCAAATAGGAAGCTAGGCCCTGATACCAATTGTTGAACAAAATGTACCACTAAGAGGGGGGTAAATAAGTGGTTTCTAAGGTCTTTTCTTTTTAAACAACCTTGGAATAC
Source organism: Cryptomeria japonica (assembly GCF_030272615.1). Lineage (NCBI taxonomy): Eukaryota > Viridiplantae > Streptophyta > Pinopsida > Cupressales > Cupressaceae > Cryptomeria > Cryptomeria japonica. Next base: position 497,617,996 of record NC_081408.1, read on the forward strand.
CGGTTATCACCATAAGCACTAAACAATCAAACTGGTAAGATAAATGTGGATATCAAAAGAGGCAAACACACAAATGCATAACCCACAACACCAGATGTATGAGGAAAACCTAATATGGGGAAAACCTCGATGAGAAATGCTACTAGAGTCTACTGCTCAAATCTAGCCTCACAATGAAATAATAAATTACAATGATTTAGGGCACCAACCCCTACACCAAGCTCCAACTCGGTGTTGTATAATGAAATAAAATTTTAATAAAGTTATAACACCTGGTTGCAAATGAGTTCTGCAACACCTGATCAATGGATTTCTGTCGGTTAACAATCTCCTTTTCTTCAATGGTTCTCACACTACCAGTTATCAGATTACTTTACCTGATCACTCACCGCTTACTCCTAGCCTCTCTTCTTTCTACCTCATCCTCACACCACACTATGCCACTCTTGGATGTCTTCTTGACCAATCACTCCTCATTGGTTAGCTAGACTGTTAGAACTACAACAGTTTACCGGTTACTCTGTTTCTATAGTTAGACCCTCTCATCGGTTCGCCTGCTAACTCACACTGCAACTTTCTTAGAATAAACTCTAAGGTAGATAATCTTTCTCCTTGCTCAGGCTCTCTTCTCTCTCACACTTTGCATCAAGCATCAACTGATTTCAGTCTCAAGATGACATATTTATCTTTTAGGGTTCCCACCAAAAAGCATTCAAACAGTGTCGTGTTAGGTTTTTCCTTCACCAACTTGATCTATATTAGATTTGATCTGATCTTCTTTTCCAGAGAGATGATCTGCATGTCATCGATCAACACCACCAACATATCACATTTCAAAATAGATTTTCTATATTTGGATGTTTACACTATGCTTTTATGCGTTTCTTTATCACATGCCATTAATGGCTCGCCTGTTTCCTTCAGCAAATGGGTACAAAGATCAGATCTTCTTGCAGGATTAGTTCAATCACTTGTCACCTTGTCTTCCTCAAGCTGCAATCTTCTGCCATCCTCCCATGACTTGCGGGTTCTTCATAAAAGCTGACTTGCTTGCTGACTGTTACATCGACAAACACTTCACCGACCTGCATGATCACCACCTGGCTTCCAGCTGTCATCTTTGTCGACATCCACCTCTGCTTGATTTTCTATGTCAGTTTGACATCCTTCATTGACCAAGATTGACTATCGGTTCAACTCACCTTACCGATATAACCTCTCCACCAATGGGTCTTCATACCTGCATACCTCTTCTCTGTCAGTGGATAAACTTGGCCTTCCATCAAACATGTTGGTCTTACTACTTAGTCCATTTACCGACAACATTAATATTCTCTAAGTATATCGGTTTATATCCTTCAGTTCTTCTCTTGCTTGCTTGCTTTGCCTTTTCGATGGTCTTGCTTTACTGGTAGATGATGCATTTCATGTGTACAGGTAACCTTCCTTCTATCTACTTACGCACATATGGATTGACATCATCATGTCTTACTTCTCCCATACCGGTCACCACTTCTTACTCATTGGTGACCATGCCATACTAGTTGACATCAATGACAACTTAATACCAATAATGCCAACAATACCATGCTATGTAAACCATTATATTGGTCTGGTGGTCGATCTTTGTATCATGTGATGTAATTTTGTAATTACAAGTTGAGGGTTAGGGTTTAGCTGACCTTATTATCAAGGTTGATGATTTGTATACATAGGTGATATAGTCATGTAATTTAGGTGTCGTTGTTGTGTCTACATTATTAGAGAGAGGTGTATGTGCAAACAAGTGATTTATCCTTTGGTGTTGAGTTTCAGGGAAGATTGGTGTTGCAGAGAAGACATCTATGCTTAATCGGAACTGTAATCAGGCATTTGGAGATGTTATTATTTTAGTTCATTTCTTCTGGATTGTAGTCTGAATCTTATTGTAAGGCAATGAGACTTCCTTGAGGGTTGTAGCCTTTTAGGCCATTATACTTGAGCAGTGAGCTCTAGGTAGTGTGCCTGAATGCATGTGCATTCCCCATTGTAGTATTTTCACATACTACTACAAAGTATCATATTACTGTGGGTAGGTTCCCACTGTGTTTTTTCCCTTAACTGAGTATTCCATGTGAAAATATTAGTGTTGTGCGTTGTGATTTCAATTTTCCTATTTGTCTTGTTGCTACAATTTATTAGATCTGTTTTTGGTGGTTAAGTTTGTTATTCCGGTGAAGAGTGATTCACCCCCCTTCTCAGTCTTCACTCTTGATTGCTACTAACATGGTCTGAAGTGTAGCTGTTTATTTTACTCCAAAAAAACCCCTTGATTGATGGAAAAACCCATGTGAGCCTTTGAATATGGGGTTAAACTACCCTTTATTCCTTAAAATCCTTCTTGAAAGGTCGATTTCTTCTCAGGTCGACCTCTTTGACAAGATTTAAAATTTGAATTCAAGTTTTCTTTGATGACTAATTTGAGTTTTAAATTCAAATCTTGCTACCTCCTTTACAAACTCACCTTGATGACTATGTCCTCTCTTTATTACCAAACATGACTTCTTTATGTATCTCTGCAAAATTATATTACCATCAAGTTCTTGAACTGTCTTTTTTTACCTTGAGTAATGGATGCTTTATCTCTGAGAATATTGCCTTTTGAAAGGATTTTTTAGAAGATTGTCATCACTATGATTTTGATTTTCCAACCTCCAAAAGGTTGCCATTGCTTTGTTCATGATGGTTACTATTGTGATTGTGTCATCCATCTTGATGGCACTTGATTTGCATCTTCACTAAGACACTTTATTAGCTTTTGATGACCCAACTTATACTTTCTAACTAACATCACACAATCATCTTTGTGCTAGATCTTGCCCACAAACAGATTTACTTGCCTCCTTTGTATTGTCCTTTCATGCAGAGTGACTGTCAAATAACCCTGTAGTAGACTTTAAAGCAAAACTTGCTCACTGAACTGACATTTGTTACTAAGTTTGCTCCAATGATTGCTTACATATCTCTTTGTTATACTCCTTTCTTTGATGCTTAAGAGGTCTATAGTCTGGCATATTGATATTCACTACAAACCTTATTATTTAGCAATCAATGATTGGTCTTTGTTGTTGTAGGCTGCTCCCTACTCCTCTAACATGATTGCTCATTTCCGGATGAACTGTTACTTCAAGACATCATAGCCATGCATTATCTTGGTGAGGATTCTGAGAGGTAACAAAAAGGCATTAATGGTGTCAAACTTACTTGTTCAGACATTGTAGTTACTTTGTTGATACTTGGCTTCCATCAACCCTTCACCCATTGCCAACATAGGTTAGGGCTACTCATACTTAAGATCTATCAATGATATGACCTTTTAATTGCTATAGCAAGGTCATTATCATTAAGGACTATTAGGACTGTATCTTCCACCTTTAGAAGTGTCACTCCTTCTAGAGCTTAATCACTATTTTGAAAATGGATTGTGTTTGCTATCCTGTCCTTACATAGGGTTGTTATCTTCCTCAACACTACTTTGATGGAAATTTTACTGATCACTCTTATTTTGATTGGCTTAAATCCTATATGTTATTCATATAATGTCACGAACTCTCTACATATTCTCTTTGTACCACTTATTGGATTGCTTGAAGCTCTTTTATTTGGCAACATACCCCTGCCAGAATTGTGCATTGCTTTGGAGTTTGGATTGTCTTTGAGGTTGCTACACAAGACTCTTTTCCACATGCATTTATTTTCAATCAATGTTGTGTATACCCTATCCTATTACTCTTCATTCAACCTTTGGCAAATTTAATCAAATTTGTCACTATCTTTTGTCTAAATGACTGTATTGCTTCATAAGCCTCTGTCTTGGTTATGATATCTAAGATTGCTCTGAGATAATGGACCTAGCTGTCTACTGCTGCACCTTTCTTCAATCAGTTCATTGTCTTGTCACAAATTTATCCTTTTGGTTTGTGATTTTTGAAAATCACTATCAAGACTTTCCTTATAGCTTCTCTAAATTCTTTACCTTTGTCATGACATTACCAAACCATGACTGCTCTTTTCACTATGATGAGGAGATTTTCTTCATGGCTTCTATTACTGCTCTTGATTTGACTGTCTTTGGAATGCATACACTATCATGGCTTCATTAGGGTTGTTCTTATACCTCACTTTGCTCTTAGTCTTCTCTTAGGTTGGGCTTTGATTGATCACTATCCTTATCAGTAATGGAGCTACATTTATACCTTGAGGAGTGCAACATATGCTTTTCATTGGTGTTTTCAACTTTGATTTCATTGACCAATATAAATATTTGTCACTACACTTTCATGGTGATCTTTTACACAATATTGTTGCTCTGCACTTTTGACATGATCTGCCTTTCTTGTCCATAAAGTTATTACTATAATTATGTCTTTGTTTGCAGAAATAGAGCCCTTTGAGAGGCCTATTCTTAGTATCCCTAAACCCATCTTTTGAAGTCTTATATGCATTCACGGTTCCTATGACTGCGAGTGCTATATCTCTGTGTATTTTCCTTGTTCTCACTCTCTACATTTATACTTTTAACCTTTTGGACATTCTCTGTCTTAATAGAGATTTTGCTTCATGTTTGCACCAAGGTTTCTAATGGTTGTTAAAACCTCTCCATGACTTGCACACACATACACTATCCTCTAAATCTAGATTGCCTTCTTTTCTATGACTGTATCCTTAGAAATTATTGATCATTGAACAATATCTTTGGAGTATTGAAAACTATAGGCTATTGTCATTTCTCTGCTCTTGGATTGTGGTTGGCTTCTAGTCAGTTCAAGAGCTACTTTTAACAAGCTGTTATCTTCAACTTTGAGTTATCTCTGCATCGTATTTGCTACAAAAAGTGCCTCAGGACTATGCTCTGCTTGGTGTTCTTGACGTAAATGTTTCCCTCAAAACCTTGTTTTGCCTCCTTTAATGGCCTGTTGGGATGATGGAGGTTGTCACTTACTTTATTATCCTCATACTATTCTTATAAGACCTCTGATCCTTCATTGTTGTCTGTGAATTTTTGGACAAGGTTATGGTACTATGTCCTATCAAAATTGACTATATTTCCTTCTTGAATCTCAGTCATACCCCTTTTGAAGGTATCCTCATTCTTGATATGAAGGTTTAGGACTGCACTTATGATGCTTAAGACTAAGCCTTGAGAAGATCATGAGTACTGCTTTTTGAACAAGTGAAGAATCTCACTGAACATCTATTCCTTTGTGTCTTTGAATGATGACTATTCTTTTCGAGTCTCTGTTTCATGGGACTGGCATGGTTGTGCTCTTTTGTCATTGGCATCTTGAGTTTATCATGTTACTGGCATGACTTCATCATGATCCTGCTACCTCTAATAGAGATTATGATTCTTCCATGGGTGTGTTGAACATTAGAACTGCTCTAATCATTTGTAGTAGACATATCATGACTGAGATGCGCACTTCATAGTCTGATCATGATATGACCTTTGTATGCTGTGAGAATCTTTATTGCCCTTTAAGACTACTCTTGTTCCTTGATCATGAAGATCTGAGACGATTCTCTATGTGATCTGCCCTGCTCTCTATCTCCTTATATCATTGTTCTTTAATGAATATCTCCCTTTTCCCTACCACCTCATACCACTGCCTCACCTATATTAGTCATATGACTATGGCTTAGAGTACTTTCCTATAACTATTGTAGCTCTTTGAATAATGACAATCCTATGACTTTCTCTTCACCCATTCACTGTAATGCATGTCATAATGTCTTAGGACTCTTTGTTATAAATTAGGTGACATTGATGATTTATGACATATCTTTGCCCTTCTTGTGCTTAACTATATTAAGGTTTGACTATATTGTGACATTTTGTTCTTAGGAGCTCTTTTTGACTACAAGCTGGAAGTCATTGTGCATTATACCTCTTTCTTTTGACACATGCCATTGGAAACTGAAAATGTGGCTCCTTTGGAAGCTGTTCTGATCTTCATTATATAATGAACTATTGTCATCTATTGTTTTAGACTTTTGGCGGCCATGGAAGAGGCTTGAAACTAGGGTTTCTTTAACAATACCGATATTTGCTTGTTTCAATCAAGCTTTTTCTCTTAAATCACGGGTTCAAACCTTGAGTTTGAGCACTCTAGTTAAGTTTTCCCTCCAAGAATGAAAGATCACATGCCTTTCACATTTCCTTGATCTAGGAAAAACTTTTCAGAAGATATTAAAATGGGTTAAATGAGAAATCAAATCCATTTTTGACATCTTTAAAAGAAAAATAAGTCTTTTCTTCTATCCCCTAATACTTTTGATTCTTTTTGATATTTTTAACAATATGCTCACATAAATGAAGACCTTTTGATAAATATTTTAATACATTGAATCTGATACCAACCTAAATACGATACCAAAAATGAAGTTTGAAACTATTTACATAGACCCAACATGTGCAATTGACATAATAATGCAAATTGGATAACAGTACTATGTGACTATGCATAAGTACATCAGGTTCCATCATGCAAATTCTTGCTAAGTGGCTAGGCCACTTCTACCTCAGCTAAGTTCTCATCTTTAATTTGTACCTACACTCACTTGCAGGTGACTTGCACTTGATTCACATCAGTAGGTTATCCCCATAAATCATAGTTGAAACATTGCGAGAATTAAAACTCATAATCACAAACATGATAACTAAATATTATTTTGTTTTAATTTCATTCTTGTGCATTTGAATTAATTATCTAGTTTTACCAATCACACGTGTTAAAAATCAATAATCAAGCAACATATGTGATGTCCAATAATCTTATCAAATACATTAAATAATAAATGTAAGCATATGATTAATATGTGACATCCTTCCCCACTAGAAAGAGGCATCACCTTGATGTCTTATTATACATACATTAAAATAATCATGTATCTCACCAATAGAATCAAAGTATCACACTAAAGAAAATAAGAACATTCCGATCTAAGAAATCAAATGAGGAAATGAATGATATATCTCCTTTGTATTCTCCCATGTGGCACTCTCCATAGAATATTGGTCCTATTGGACCTTATATTGAATAATATCTTTGTTATGCAACCTAATGTTACATTAATCTAGAATTTAGATGGGCTCCACTACCACCACTCCTGGATCCTGAACCTATAAAGCATGCTAGTCAAGTATATGAGTAGCAATAAGATGATATGGATTGAGTAAAGATACATGAAATCTAAGCTTGGAAATGTTGGACAATGTTTCTAGGAAACTTTGTCTTGAAGTTATCAAATATAGATATTAAAAATAGATTCAGAATCAAAATATTCTCCTAACATTATATTGGAACAAGTGTCAAACAATGTTGCTAGATGATCTTATCTAGGGTATTTTTCTTCTTCAAAATTTGGTCTTTGCAGCGTCCTAAAATCATACCCTTTTCAATTTTTACCGCATTTGGGGCCCTCGCCTTAGTGTCCTCATCCTCATGCTTGATCAGGACCTGTTTATGCCTTCGCCATGCAATAAACTTCATATTTTCACTTTGTGCCTTGCCGGGACCCCTCACCTTGACCCAATTTGGGGTACGACTAGGGCGTGGAATCCTGGTCCTCACTGGGACCAAGGTGCTACGTCCCGATCTTCCCTAATTGGGGCTCAAATTGAACACTAGGCCCTATCTCAAATTTGAGCAGGAATTGCCTCTTCATGTCGGCATATATCGGAAAATTACTAAGTTTGATGACATGCAAGTATATAAGGAGGTCTTCCCCTCTCATTTGAGCATAAGGCAAAAATGCAATCATAAGGTGATAAGGCAAGGAGACTATATTCAAGCATTCAAGCATTCATCATCAAGCATTTCTAGAGGTCTTCCAGGATACATATTCCTTATATATCAATTGTGGAGCAACTTTACATCATTCATTTGCAAGCATGTGTGCATGTTAGGGTTTTGTCATGTTCATGCCATTTCATACAACACATGTGATTACATTCAAGAAGAAAAGCATCATCATCATTCATTACATATACGAAGGTATACATTTCCATTATTTGTTTCAAGCATTTGTAATATTTCATTCAAGGTTGATTCCAAATCGGGGTTTGACCAAAGGCAAGCCACTATTCCCAACCTTTCCTCCCTTCTTTCCATGTGTAGGAAATAGGTGTGCAAATTTTCTTCTGAAATTAAGCTTTATTTGCAAAGATGGAAAAACCCTTTTTGATGCACGGAAAATTCAGAGGACCAAGAGGCAGCGCCACGGTCCCTGCTTTTTTTGGGTATTTTCACAGGGCAGATCTGAATCATCTCATATTACTCAGATCTAGGTACATGATGGAATCCCAAACTTGTAGCTCATTATTTTCTTAGATTTGCCTTCAAATTCTACACCTTACCCAGAATCAACATTTCAACTTACAAAAGAGGAAAAAACACATCATAATCAATCAACCCACTTAGTATCCAGTTCTTATCTGATTTGTGATTGAATCCGGTAGATTTCTCCCCTCTTTTGAATGTAAAGGAAATCTCCCATCAAAGAAAAATTTGATTTGGTGATTTCTCCTTCTATGGTGTGAATTGCCAAATCAAATTTTCCCCTTTACAGTCTTGTGCGTCTTAGTCTGTACTTTCTTGATCTATATTAGTTCTCTCAAAAATCTATCATTTGTACACACAAGAGAGGAAAAATATTTTTGGGTTGATAGGGGTTTTCCTAGGTAAAACCCCAAGTTCACAATTAACCACGTGATGAATAAACTAGAAAAGAGAGATTTACCTTATGAGACAAAGGCTAGATATGAAATTGAAATGAAGAATTGAAAAGCTATACCTTCTTTACAAGTCTCCTTTGACTTAAAGTCTTCATAAAAAGGTTTATTTTGTCATGTAGGAATTCATGGATGTCTTCATAATAATTTGATCATGGATGCCATCTTGAATTCTTGAAATCTAAATACTTGACCTCTCCTTCACTTCTCCAATGAAGCTTTATTGCTTGCTCACTTGAATTTGAATTGTTAAGGGAATTTCCTTAATGAGATATATTTCAAATGAGAGGGTAAGACTTGCTTTGAAACCCATCTCATGAAATGTATTAAAAATTGTAAAGAAGGTTGAAATTGGAAATCAATTCTTGCTCAATTTTTTTTATTGTTAGAGGGTTAAAAAATGGGCCCTTTAGGTCTGGAAAAGGACACTAGGTGTCCTAGTCTAGGAGGACAAGATCTCTAGGAACCCTTTTCGAGTCCATGTGGGTTGAATCAAGGTTTAATAATTATAATGAAGAATGAGGATCATAGATTTGGCACCGATGTGAGTAGAATAAGGCATAATTAGGGTATAGAAGGTAGAATTGCCAAAGTGAGGCCCAAATAATTATGAGATTGTATGCAAATACAATTCATGACAATATACTTATCTGCGTAACTCTTCTATCTATTTGCTACCTCCTTCAACCTTTGCTTGATCAATCTCATCTAATCCTCCATCTCTCTAAGAATTTTAGGACCAATCACAATCCTTTCCTCCACTCTATCCCAACTAATAAGTGTACAACACTTCTACCCATAAAGAGCTTAAAATGGTACCATCCCCAAAGATGCATAATAGGATTAATTATATGAAAACTCCACCAATGAAAGATACTTCTCCCACTTATAATATTTATCCATACAATAAATCCTAAGGAGGTCTTCCACTACCTAATTTACTCTCTTTGTCTGACCATATGTTTGAGAGGGTGGTATGATCCACAAGGAAGTCTAAGCTAAATTTCCCCATCCTAGGGACAATAAAAACCCCAACTTGATCAACATATGTTCCAAGCTATGGAGATAGGGCATCAACCTTCAAAATTTCATTCAAAGGGCAAATATTTTCAATGGTCTTCCTTCACAATGACCAATGATTGATCATAGAATTAACATAAATATAATTGGTAGTTGCAATTGTTGCAAATTGCCTAAAAGTTTAAATATCCAACACTCAATCATCATCACAGTGAATATATGGACATGCCTTCATGATACATAATTTTTTAACACATCTTTTATCATCTCACAATCTATCCATATCTTTACCAACTCACTAGATTTAGAGACAAATCTATGATGTACCTACAAAATAGAGAAAAGGTTAGAGAAAATCAATGGATTAGTTTTACTATGTATTTGAGAGATTTTAGGAGATATTCATGAGAGTAAAACTTCTAGCATCTGGAGAGGCTTGACCTAACTAGCTTATTGCTCTCATGATAAGAATGTAGGATCTGATAACTTTGGAAAGAGTGCAAAATTTTCCATGCTTCTTCAAAGTTGTATTTTAGCCTCCAATTAGATACCTATTTATAGAAGTTCATTTATTATAACTATAGAATCACCTTCAATGACTAGATGTGAAATATTTGATCTTTTGGCCATCTTGAGACCAAAGAAGAAGGCCTTGGCTTCTGCCACATTGTTGAATTCATCTAGAAGTTTTGAAGAATTTGTTGCGATATTCCTTCTAGAAATAATTCTCAAAACACACCCCAAACCTAAAGGCCTAGGATTGCCTCTTGTTGATCCATCAAAATTTAGTTTGATGTACCCTACAGGAGGAGGTTTCCATTTAATGTTTACCCTATCTAGTTTTTGGGGAGAATTGTTCAAAATATTTCCTTTGAATGGAAGAGAAATTCATTTCCAGTCATTTAGAAGTTTTGAATCCCATGAAGTGAAAAGAGCAATGAGGCCTTTGAAATTTGATGTGAATGAATTAACATTCTCTCAAATAGATGCCTCTATTACCTCAATTACTCTTTCAATTGATTGAGTATGACGTATGAAAATCCTTTTTTTTTTTTTATCTCCCACCATAATCTCCATAGTAAGATAGGAGGAGATAATTTCAAAATTGCTGCAAACAAAAATCCTTGATGAAGATAAGGCCAACTTTCTAACACATCCTTAGGGGAATTTGGAAGTGGGGCCATCCGATGTAATTTTATCTTTAATCATTCCCACCATCTTGTGCAAATTGACATTGTAAGAGGATATGATCTATCGATTTTTGTGTGGAGTTGCATAAAACATAATTGAATTTATTCATGATTCCCAAATGGACAAGTCGATCATTAGTAAGGATTATTTATTTTAGAGAGAATCAAGAGAATACCCCTACCTCAGGAAGAACAAGTTCATTCTAGCATAGAGATAAATCTCTTGGTGAGAATGTGTTACCTTGGAACTTTAAGTAATCGTACCCCCTTTTAACACTACAAGAGTTTGATATTGATCCAACCCAAACTAAAAAATCAGATTCATAATTTAGGTGTAACTCTCTTTTTTGCAATAATTTAACAAAGAGATCCTAGTGTAGGGGAACCTCTTCAACAAGCCATTCATGGATCAGAGGATGAGGAGTAGGTTATTAGGATCATTTTGAGTGTCTTTTGTTTGGGCATTTTCATGTTTTCAATAAGGACCCCACCATGTAAACCAATGTCCCAAATTAGGCATCTTGATAAGCCAATTTGGACAATTTGGTAAATAGGGGTAGAATGATGTTTGTTTTGATGTTTTATAGGATTTTAGGGTGTTTAGGTGGTGTTTGGTTGATCCAAGTTGAGTGGATCCCAAACTTGGTTTGATTGACAACTTTTGTCAAAAATGCAACTCTTGCAAGCAAAAGTGCAACTTTTCAAATTTCAGTTGATGTAATCCTCTCAATGGCTCCAAAATCTTCAAAATTTGGTTGGAAACCATTTGGAGTAGGCCTATAATCCTTTTGGACATGATTCCCAAGGTTGGTGTGGTTGTTGATTGAAGTTTGAAGGCATAATAAGACTGAAAACTGATTTTTCCTTGAAATTTTGAACTCGTTGCCGTTGTACGTCATTATATTGATTGAATATGACAAATTTATTCATGGAATAGGTAGAGGATTGAGTTACCTCTATTTTGGTGGTGGTTTGAGGTCTTGATCTTTTGGGAGCAGTGAGAACCCATTGTTTTATTGACTGTAACGCGAAAAACAAGGGTTTGGCTAGGGCTTTGACAAGAAATGGCCATATCTTGCATCTCCCCCATCTAGCAGTTCTCTCCTTTGATGGAATGCAAGATTGGTTAGTGTATTCTAATATTTTTATGGGTTTTTGTAGGGAAGGATTGGCTATGAGGAGCTTGAAGTGAACCTAGGTAGGCATCTCCATGTGACTACCTTGAACAAAATTAGGACAATCACCCTAAAATATCATAGCGGTGGATTCCAGGTGTGCAACCCTGGAATTAGAGGTTATTTACAATCCCCCACCTACTCATGAAGTTGGTTTTGTAGTTGAGAGTTTTGAAATTGGTGTTGCTTTGTAAATTAGGCCTAATCGCCCTAATTAGGTCTTTAGGCTTCTAAAGGGTTCAGACCCTTAGGTTACAGATCTTGTCAATCCCTTTTAGGGATGTGTAACTTCATAAAGGGTATCTAGAATGGTAAATAGTTTGTCATTTTATGTGCAATATTTTGGAGTTAAGGTCAAAATACCCACTAAATAGGGCTACTAGCCTAGGGGGTAGGTTTCCAAAGGAAGTATAGGGCATTGAAGCCAAAACCTAAAAAAAATGTTTGGAATGGTTCCTAGGTATCATGAATTGACCAAATTCAAGGCCCCCTAGAGAAAGAGTCAGGGAGAGGTGTGTTGGAGATGTTGAAGCCATTTACTCATTTTGAGTAGGTGCTAGTCTAGAGGAGTGTGAGTAGTTCAAACCTTAAGGTGTGGAGTCCCTTTTTTTGTAGGATCCTTGTTATCACTTGAAGGGGTAAAAATAAACCTTTTGGACCTATCCTTAGGTGTGTGAAGGGCTCTGCATCAGATCCTTTTGATCCTTTGGAAATGGTAGTTGTGATAAATCTTTCCATTTGTATTGATTGAAGTCAACTTCATGAGAGTGATCAATGCAATCTATGAATCTTGTACCCCATTGAGATTCGAGGACTTCCTTGGCTTGTGATAAAGAGTAAATGCCTAACAAGGGTGGTTGTCCAATCCATGAATCTTCCCAAAACCATGCCTTGCTGACATCCTAAATGATCCATGACAAATGGGGTAGAGTCAATTTCTTACAAGTAATCATGAAGTTCCACATTTTTAGACCTTGTAGTGGGTTGGATGTAGTGAAAATTATCTCTAGATCATTTGTGTCCAAGTATTTTGATTGAAATCTTCTTTCCCATTTTGAGTATAGATTTGAAACTAATTTTACCCCTAGAGCCAGGTGTCTACCTTCTAGATTATGAATACTTGATCCACCTTCCATCTTTGAAAGATAGATGGTATCCTAAGAAACTAAAGGTATTTAGGGTTTTTTATCCATATTTCCCTTCCATAGGAAGCTCTGCATTTTCTAATCAATATCTAATAATATACCCTTTGGAATATGCAACATCGACATTTCGTAGTTCAAAATTGATGATAAAACTGATTTTATCATTAAAAATTTTCAACAAGAGAGAGCCACTTTCTTTTCTAGGAAGAAATTCTATTTTGGATGGAGGAAGAAATTGATGTCAAATAGGAAAACTTTTGTTTGGACCAACAAAGAATGGAATCCCAAGGTATTTGCATGGCAAACAATCTTTGCTCAAGAAGCCAAGAAAAAATTGCAATCTAGCGTTGATTATAACCCGAGTGTTAAGAAAGAACACCTTAGGTTTGTTAGGATTGACATTTTGACCTAAAAAAAAGTAGTATTTTTCAAGAGTTGGTTTTATAACCTTTGCCTCTGCCATAGCCCCAAACATCAAAGCATCATCTTCAAATGAAATTTGAGTTGTAAAAAATTATGATTTTGGGATAGATATACCTTTCCACTTTAACTAGAGTGTTGATGCTTAATGAGTCTACTAAGATCCTCTACAAGAATGATGAATAAGAAAGGAGACAAGGGGTCTCCTTTACAAATACCTTTCATGGAAGAAAAGAAACTAGATTGATTACCACCAAATATAACTGAAAATTTATCTCCCAAGATGAAAGACAAGATCCCTTTACACCATTTGTTTTGAAAACCAAATTTGAGAACTTTATGGAGAAACCCCCAATTAACTCTACCATAAGCCTTCATCATGTCTAGTTTGATATTAATTTTACAAATGATATTAAAATTAATTGTATGGAGAATTTGATGAGCCATATGATCTCCTTCAATCAATTCCCTACCTAGAGAAAATCCACCTTGTTCTTCAGATACAACCCTCAGAATAATTGTGGCTAGCTTTAATGATATAACCTTAGTAAAGATTTTATAAATTGTATTACATAGGGAGATTAGCTAGTACTTTGAAAAAGACGTGTGATTATTTTCTTTAGGTATGAGCACAATCAAAGTTGCGTTGAATTGTTTCAACATGGAACCATTCCTTCTAGATTCTTCTGACGCCATCCAAATTTATACCCACAAAACCCCAACACTTTTGAAAGAATAATGGTGTAAAGCATATGGACCTAGAGCTTTAATAACATGCAGAGAGAAAACTACATTTCTAACTTCTTCTATAGTGAAAGTTTATAGAGATTATGGTTGTCTTCATCAAAGATTAAGACATGTATAGAAGTTAGAACCTCCTCCTCCACTTCCTTTAAATCTAAATAAAAAATTGGTTGTGACAAAAGGTTGGAGAAGAAATGGAATAATCCATATTGAATTTTACTATCATCTAAGATCGAGATATCATTGGAGTTCCTAATTTGGAAGATAGTATTGTTGTATTTTCCGAATTTGGTAGATGCATGAATTTTTTTTGTGTTTGTATCCCCGTCCTTAAGCCATAGTTCCCTGGACTTTTGACACTAATATATTTCTTCCCTAGATAAAACCTACTCCAACTCTTTTTGGAGTGATTTCTATAGATCATAATAATTGGCATTAGTACCATATTGGATTATCTCTTCATTATTTGTATCAAGATACTATTGAATAGAGACCATCATTGCAAAATTATTTTAATACCGTGACTTGTTCTAAGTTATGATTTTTTTCTCAATGAAACTCAATTTATTACACAACTAAAACATTCTATATCCTGGTGGAAAGGGGGTATTCATCCACCAATTTTTAAGAAAAGCTAAAAAGGTTTGATCTTTGAACCACATTTGTTCAAACTTAATGTGTGGCTTAGCTTTTGGAACCATTGAAGAAACTGAATAAGAAATATAAAGAGAATCATGATTAGGCCCTACAAAAGGAAAAATATCTAAGGATCTAACACCATTCCGAGGGAGCCACGTGGGTTTAATAAAAAAACTGTTGAG
This sequence comes from Cryptomeria japonica, assembly GCF_030272615.1. Taxonomy (NCBI): domain Eukaryota; kingdom Viridiplantae; phylum Streptophyta; class Pinopsida; order Cupressales; family Cupressaceae; genus Cryptomeria; species Cryptomeria japonica. Next base: position 497,633,284 of record NC_081408.1, read on the forward strand.
TCTCTTACTCCATTATTACCCACAAACTCAGTGAAATATTGAATGGTTTAGTTGGAGGAATGATACCTCCCTGCTTATATTGTATGGATAAATTATCATTTAAATCCCCACCTACAAATACTTTTTCATTTTGTAACTGGTGTAGTACCTCTGACATTGATTCCCATAGTGCTTTCTTACTAATTGTAGGTGTTGGACCGTATACATTTATGAGCATGAATGAGTGTTGAAAATGAGTTACTTATAATTAATCTAGATTGTATTTGAAATTAAAGGGACAATCCACAACTTGTAAGTTTTCCATAAAACAACTAGCCCCCCCAAAAGCTACTACTGAGGGGTTCATAATAGCTTTCCAATATTTCCATTTTTTGAAGATGGAGTGCCCCTGAGATTCTGATAATTTGGTTTCTTGTAACAAAATGAGATTTTCCCCATTACCAACAATTTGTGACTTGACAAGATGACATTTGTTAGTAGCATTGGTTCCCCTAACATTCCAACTCATTATCTTAATTACACCTTCAGAGAGTGACATACTCTCATAAATCTTGTGTTGGTTTCCATGATCACTACTAAAGCCAACTCCTTTAATTTTCTATACTTGAAGTTGTTGTCCAAAGTAGTTTGAATGCCTGCTGCTATCTCTACATTAATGTTTTTTTTATTAGGAGGTCTACATCTATCTTTTTCCGAGGGGGTGTCCAAACTTCCGACCTTAATATTTATTTAATGAATAGATAAGGTTTTGCTAAAGTTGGGATGATCATTATCAATGAAATCCTAATCACGTAAGATGTTAGTCTTAATTTTATCCTTGGTGAAGAGGGGAGAAATAGGAGAAAGGTTAATGCATAAATCAAAACATGAAAGACAATAAATCATTCAAAATAAGAAAATAACCTTTGTTATACCTTCTTTCTCTTCTTCCTCTGATTGAGCTTGAAGTGGATGTGTGCCCAAATGCTCCACTTTATTTGATCCTTGATTTGGATTGAATGAATATGGATAGATGGGATAGCTTATGTAAGACAATAATTTAGCATTATGAGGGTGCTTTGGATGGATTTTGTTGCTCAAATGGACAACAAAAACTTTCTATGGAAGTGTATTATTTGTAAGGAGAGGAGACTCAAATTTATAGATTGGAGGGGCCCAAAATAGATGGCCAAGATTGAAAGGGAATGAAGGGATAAGACTGAAAGAAGTGGGTGAGGATTGAGAGGACAAAGTGGGAGATCCAAGAGATTTTCCATAGGCATTTGTTGTGTCCACAGTTCTCAAGTACATGGGGAAGAGTTCCCCAAGTACCTTGGGAAGAGAGGAAAGGAATAAAAATTCCTTCGGAGAGAACAAGAGGAATAAAAAATACCAAGATAATGGATTGTGTGGGGAGAATAAATGGAGAAGGGAATTAAAAATTCCTTGGGAAGAGGAGGCATGGGGATATTCAAGGAATGTGACATTCCTTGAATGGACCAAAGTTGGTGCGTTTAAGGTTTGGAAGGTAAGGTGAGAAAACCATTTATGGCAAGGAGTTGACTCATCCCTAATAAAGGTGATTAGGGATGTGCAAATGATTAAGAGGACAAATCAGGTGGCTTAATGAGGGATTAGGAGTGCAAGTGGGAATGTTAGGAGGATGGGGACATGAGGAGAGAGAATGAGTGGAGGAATATTAAATTGAAGGAAATGATACGCATGATTAGGCTAGAATTAATTAGGCTAGATGATAGAATTAAGAAGGGTGATTTGTAGGAATCAAGGGATTAGCCAATTTATTGAAATTGATTAGCTAATTAGGATTTAGGAGGAACATTAGAATAAATGATTTTAGATGAGTAAGGAATATAATTAATTTTGATAAATTAATGATAAAGGCTATAGTGATATAATTCATTAAAATACAATTTAATTAATTTTAAAAGGAAAAGGACTAACATAATTAATTTATTAATTATGTGGTAAAAGCTAACCGATGTGCTTTTAGCTAAAATATCGTCAATAAGTTCCTCAATTCTATCTTCTACTACCTTAGAAAGAATTTATGCCACCAAGATATCTAAGTTGTCCCCGATACCAAAATCTTGGAAACCTAAAGGGAGGAATTGTGATGAAATGATCTTTTGATTTTGAGGTGGGGATTTTTCTTGAGGTAAGGCTAACCTAATAGATTCTATAGTATCATGAAAAGTTGGACCTGCATATCTCTAGATTTTGTGGAACTTCCCCTTTGAATCAAAAAGATATTCTTTGAAACATTTATCCAAAATCTCATCATGGATTGCTATTTTTAGGAGTATTTGAATCCGAATTGTAATCTCAATACAAGACCCCTTGAGAAATAGAAATACTTCTTTGGTCCATATTATATGGTGACGATCTTCCCCTTGGGGATTTATTGATTGTTTTATGCATATTTATATCTAACCGATACAAATTGAGAATGATTTTGTCTTGAGAATTAATCTATCCAATGTCTTGAAGGTGATATTGATTCTCCAAATAAAATTATTGTGCATTGCTAACCAAAAATACATTAGAATTTTGGGAGGGATTCTTCCCTCTTGCCTGCTCTACAATGTTGTTTTATAATGGACCAATAGAATTTGAAGCCTTATTGTTAGACGTTATTTTCTTAGAGAATAACCATTTTAGATACAATGTCAGGTCCTCCCCAAGTAATGGCTTATGTAATAATGCAAAATGGACCATGCTAGGGGTGGAGAGATGATCCCTCATGGGATAATCCTCATTAGAATGTAGGATATATTTTTCCAAACCCTGAATGACATCTAATGTATGCTAAGATCTGAAATAAAGGATTTTATGTATAGAAGAAAATTCCAATAGGCGAGGTTTCAAAAATATCAAGCGATCAATAGTGTAGTTTTGAGAAGATGCTAGACCAAGTAGAGGTGAAACTATGTATGTAATAGGGGACTTATGCCCAATAGCTGGATTCAACTCCTTCATAGTACCTAATTGTGCAATATTATAAATTTGAGGAGTGACATGATAATTGATCCATGTGATGGAAAAGGTAGATGGAAACCCAGGCTTATCTCTAGAAAGAGAATTTGATTTTCCTGATTGGTGTCTAGATTAGTTGAAGATTCTTCCATCCTATAATGGGAAGATTTACTAAGGTGATGACATTAATTTTTTACATGACCATGAAGGTGGTAGAGAGAACAAACACACTGAGGAGTTCCTAAAACTATTTGTTGTTCTCACAACCCATTTTTTGACTAGATTGAGATAGTTTTAGGAAAATCCTTTGATGCATCAAGCAATACATACAAGTATACTATAATCTCTACATTGTCAAAAAAAGATTAAGGTCATTCTTAAGGAAGATGCCCATTTGATTGTCTAGGATTTTGAATCAAAGTTGTTTCTCTATATTTTAAGGGTGACGAGGGGAGATGAATCCAAAAATACACAAACTTGATAATAGATGCGAGGGGATTGAAATTAGGGGTCCAAATCTAAGTATGCAACCTTATTCCATTGAGAAACTAAGATATAATTCTATACATGTTGTCTCTAGCTCATTTATTCTAAAAAATAACAAAAATGTATCCATTACCCTTATCAATAGAGAAGGACTCATTGAATCCACACCAATGACTATGTAACAATGCTAAATTTATTTTAAGGAATAAAGCTCCAAAACTTACCTATAAGGGCTCTTTAGGAGAGATCTTGGGACTGATCTTACAGGGATTCATCCAAAAAGGTTACCTTAATGGACCCATTACCATCTTTCTTTCCAATATTTGGAGGGGATTCTAGTGCTTTAAAGATCAACGATTCTTGGTGAGATTTATAGACCCTTTTTCATGAGGATAGTTCTCCTTGTAGTTGACTTTGGTTGACAATTTCTATCTTTGTGTGGTTTCTTTCTTCACTTAGTAAAATTGCTTCCAGAGCAATTCTATTTTTTCCTAGTATTTACACAATGGGGACGAATTTCACATGAAGAAGAACCATCATGAAAAACTATCCTATCCCCATGACCTCAATAAGGGAAATAAAGTGGATTTCTTGTCCCTAGGCAAGAATGATTCTTGAATGCCAAGTCAACATAACAAACTTACCTGTCTTTGTATCCTGCAGCCCTAGACTAGTAGACAAGTGGGATTAAATTTCTCTGACCTTCTTGATTAGCAAGTATGCCTCCATGATCCTTGATACAGAGGGATATTGTTAGGTAAAGTAAAAGGGTTACTTGTCCCTAAATGATTCTTGAAAGAAAAGATAGCAGAAGAGGCTGGCTTGTCTCTAAAGCTTACAACCCTAGACTAGTTTGTGGGTGGAAACAAATTCCTTTGGTTTTTTCCATAGGTGACTAGGATCCTCATCCCATTCTTACATAATTCAAAGATAACTCTAAAGATTGGTTTGAGTTAGTTATAAAATAAGTGGATAAGAATAAAAATAATTTTTTAATTTCTTTATTCTTTTTTTTGGCTTGTTATGTCGGTAAAGCGAGATTTAGTCAATGATACAATTAAATAATATGGATATGGATGGATATTAGGAATTATGAAAAGATGACCAATTATTTAAATAAATTATTTTAATTTATTTCATTAATAGAATAAAAATGTGGTAGGTGTGGTTAGGATGGTGGGTGATGATTATATTTTTTTACTGTCTTTGAGATAATTATATGATTGAAAGAAGCAATTCCACTTCAAGAAAAACAAAATATAGATGAAGTATGGTAAAAAAGATAGGGCTTTTAAAAAGGAGGATAGGATGATACTCCATTAAGAATATAAGCAGGTGTGAAGGATATAGGTAAACACTCAAAATAGATGAAAAGAAAGGACGAGGATAGGGAATGGATGCAAATTAAGGAGAAAAAGTTAGTCATTTTGAGTAGTCTGAGTAAATTAACGTTTTGTATAGAACTTGACATTATGCACCATGATATAAGGAGCCTGGTGAATATGTGTAAAATGCATAAAGAACTAAAGGTCACAAGAAATAATATTCCTATCGAACCATGATATGAAAGACTAGGATGTCATTGTGTGGTAGGTAACTTGCAAGGACCATGTAGATGCAAGAAAAAATGATAACACAAATTAAAGAAAAGAAATGAAGAATACATAACATAATACAAATAAAATGTAATTTTTCCCTTGGCCAATATAGAAATTAATCATTGATTGATGGTGATTATGATAGCTTTATTAATGTATGAATGATATATATCAACAATAGCATGATGATGCTGTTGTTAATGTGGGAATAATATATCTTAGTATTGATGATTGATTGATTGGATTGAATTAATGAATATTTTGTAGCAAGGTTGGGAGCAAGACTTATGGGTGATTTAGGATTATTTTCTAGATTTGGGAGGAAACACTTGTGGATGGTGATTAGTTATAGAAGATTATCTACTTTCAAATGACTATATTGGATATCATAATATAGCATTTGGTTAACTAAATTTGATTTATTTGAGATAGGATTGGTTTCTCCATATGATAATTAGTTACAAAAGAACACCTAGTACAAAAAAGGATGGGAGATAGGTTGATCTAGGATGATGAGTTAGGTGGATAAGATATATGAAGTATGATATTATTAATAATGGATGGAAAGAAAGATGGAGTGTAGATGGATGAAAGGGTCCAAGATGCGCCTCCAAGGATTATGCCATTAAGGAATAACATGTCCCTACTTTAAAAATATTTTTTAATATGTTGGACTAAAGGAATACATTGTATGATATAAGTGGTAAATACATGGTAAGAGATTTCTTGTATAGAAATGTTCTAATTCAATAGTTTATCAAAAGAAAGTATCAAAATCACACCTCAATCCTTATCAAGATCAAAGTCAAGCAAGAGGGACAACAAATTAGAATGATAATACTTGCATGTATGGTTATGATGGATTAGTATGATAAGAGAGAAAGGAGGAGATAAATGAGACGAGTCTTCCCCAAATGCAATATATGTAGATAAGTGATTTACACATCACACCTATGAATTTATTTTCATCATGGTACTTATCCAAGATGCTATAAAAATTTAGAAATAATTATTTTTCTTGAGTAACTTGATTATTTTTTTTTTTAATTTTTTTATTTCATTGATATATGGATACTCAAATGTCTTAATATATTCCCATCTATTTGAGATAGTTCATGTAGACAAAATTGTTATAATATGCCAATAATATCTTGCATAAATAAATTTCTTTGTTAAGATTAAGGCACTCTTGTTTAATCCTTTGACGTTATCATGATCCTAATTGATTATTGAGTTGGCCTTATTTTTTTAGTTTACATGTTGATAGAGTGACATCATAGCCCTTACATTGAAGCATTAGTACCACAACATAGTGGATTTGCGAGTTGGATTTTTTAGATTATAGATGTGATTTTTGCATTGGATATGGGAGATTGGATGTGAAATTGGGTGATAGAAATGTATTTGGTTATACGAGATAGTTTGGTGATATATATTAGTTTGGCATATTTTTGACTTGGCAAAATTATGATGATAGGTGATGGAATTCAGATATGGAATTATAAAGTTTGGATGTGGGATTAGGATGGTGATTAGAACCAATATTATTATATAACTTAGAAGGAAATGAGAACCTACTATATGAAAGGTTCTTAATATGATGCACCTTCATATTTTAATATGGATATTTTTCTTCATTTTATTTGAATGATCTATTTTATTTTGGGACTTATCTTTCTTTTATACATAATCTTAATTTTTGAATTTGGTCCTAATTGAGGAATGGAAGACATGGAGGATATATTTTCCTAGTAGAGATGGTGTAAGTTAAAGGACTGTTAAAAACAAGCTTGTTGTAGGGGCTATGAATGGTCCCTATCTTGATGCTCATATCACATGAAATTACCCTAGTAATATTTGACGTACCATTAATATCTTTAGATTATTTTTAGTAGAAGACATTTATTTGATGTCTTGTCTATTTATAACATATATTGGGGTAGGATCTATGATACCTTTCTCATGAAGGACCAATCCTTTTCCTTGATAGTTCATGATTTTACATATCTTTTTTGTGATTGGATACTCATTTTTGAAGCTAGCTAATTGGATTGTTGTTGCAGATAATTATAACTTGTTACTATCCCATATATGAGAAATTTCAAACTTGATGAAGATAGTTGATCCTAATTAATAAGATGATATTGATATTTTCTTATCATGTATACTCATTGAACCTTGGTGATTGTTTATATCCCTTATTATTTGATCATCTAAGTATTTGATTGCATCCATTGTGATAGTTTTATTCAATATTGGTGTAATTAAGGTGGTAATGACCACTTTGAGAGTTTGTATGTTATGTGTAGACACCTAAAAATGTCTGATTATTCATGTACTAATTATTCCTCTAATTGATTAAATAATTCTTTAATTATTTAATTAATTTAATTAACTGTTTCTTCTAATTTCATATTTCCTCATCACCTTACTAATTATTCTATTTTATTCTATCATCATTTAATAATTTTAACCATTTTCTAATGTTAATTAAATATTTATTATTTAATTAATTATGATTAATTCCCCAATTTAAGTAAGCTTTATTATTTAAGTAAATTAATTCTCAATTTCTATCTCAATCCTATCATCATCTAATCATTAACTCCTTTTTAATTAAATATTTATTATTTAATTAATTGAGATTTTATCCTTTAAATTAAATAATCTGTATTATTTAATTAAATTCAATTTCTAAATAATTAAATAGTTTCTTTAAAGTATTTAATTAACTAATTAATTCTTCCATTTTCAAATCCCCAAATTCTAATTTCATTTAATTTCTTATTTCTTCTAATTTCTTCTAAATTCAATTACATGTGCATGATTTCAAAAACCAAATTGAAAATCAAAGTCAAGTTCTAAATATATTCAAATACTAAATTGAATGAAATCAATTCAATATTTGAATTAAAATCTCATGCAAAAGATTAAATTGAAAATCTAAGTCTAAATGCAAGCACATGATAAATTAATTAATTCAATCAATTAATTAATTAAATCATTTATCTCTCTAGTCTCTATTTTCATCTTCTAGTTCTCTTGGTCATCTTCTTTATTTCTTCCAATCATTTTTTTTTTTTCATTTTCTTTCAGTTAGCTTTTTCTCAATTAGTTGACTCCTTTAATCTATTCAATCTATTCTGTTTCACCTCTAAATCAACAATTCAATTATCAATCAGCATGTGAGATCACCTGAGTTCTACCTCTTGATTAATCTGTTCCACCTTTCAATCAATCTTCTCCAAAAATCTATAAATTGAGCATTCAATCTCCATTCTCAATAATCACGAACTTTGAATCTTAGTGTCACTTGCAGGTTACCAGCGCAATATCTGAGAGCCATCATACCACAAAGAAGAGAAGAGAAATTGAAGTTATACGCAGTCACGGAATAGGGAGTCTTTAATTGATTTCATTTATAGTTCCTATTTTGCTTGATTGTGTTATTTCATTGTCTGTTTGTTAGAATTCTTTGATTAGATAGGGATTCATGATTTCCCTTTGATTCTAATTGATATTTTATAAGATGAATTTTACATGTACACATTTTGGTGAACCCGACGTGAAAAACAACTAATTTACCTTCTCTGTGTAATTTTTGTAGGTTGTACGCTTTTTTTCATTTTTTATAGATTTTGTACGGATTTCGAGAACAAATTTTCCATCACACAATTGCGCTTACATCATCATGCAATCACATAGACAGTGTTACACATTTGACCCTTCGGGGTCACGCATTCAACCAGACAGGGTCACACAATCATCCTTTACAGATCACACATTCACAGGGAAAATTGATCTTTGATTGTTTCTATTCTCATATCCTTTCTATTCTCTGATATGTTTAATTCTATCTAAAATTGAGTAAATTTGGAAACAAATTATTTTGCATGATTTTATTATAATAGTTTATGGCATGAAAGGTACAATTCAGGATCTCTAGTGCTAGAAGGACAAAGGAACAAAGAAGACAGGCCAAACGCTATCAAAGGGTTCTCCAAGCAGAAAAGCAGATACAAGATTGGGAAGATCAATCAACCTTTGATAGATATAACAACTTAGTTCTCTCATATCAAGTTAAATATGATCTAATTAATATTGAATGGATGATGAGATATTTAGCTAGGGCCTCACAATTGGTTTTGCAGGTTTCTGATCGGGTTTACCTTATTTTTTTTATTTTTTTGTGTTATCTGCCTGTCTGTCACGCAATCATCCTATTTAGATTATGCAATTGATCTATTATTGTCACGCATTCGAGTTGTTAGAATTACGCATTTGCTATGTTATGTTCACACATTGGGTCTGTTAGTGTCACACAATCACACATGTATTGTCACACATTTGTTTCTGTCAATTTTTAATTTTCTGTCTTTTGTTGATTTGATTTTACTGCTAATCATCTGTTTGCAGCCTGTGGTGAATTTACAGAAAGGATCAGATTAGTATTAGATCAATTGCACTTATAATCTCATACTTCATCTTTTGGTGGTTAAAATCAACAACAGTTAAAATGGACATGCATACATAATCTCACACTTTGTCTTTTGGTGCTTAAAATTAACATTGGCTAAAATTGACATGCATGTATAACAATTTGATTTGGGCTTAAAATCAACAATGGTTAAAATTGACATACATGCCTTCATATTTCAATTTGGTGTTTAAAATGGACATGCACATGCATATTCAACACCTCAATTTGGGCTATAAAATGAACGTGAATCAGGCTGCATTAGATTAAATCATATTTAATTTTCTTAAGGTAAATAATTTTTATCGTGTTTGGGGTGGACCTACTGTTGCATTAACTAAATTTACACTCGCCTTCGGGGTCTTGGGAGAAAGGAAGGAGGTGACAATGACATCCAATTTTATTTTATTCCACGTAGTGAGGGGTATCTTTGACTGGGGATTTCATCACCCCGCAGAGGTACTTCAAATTGAGATGCGCTGGGGATATCATCTCTCCTAGCATACTCTCGAGTGGGTTTTTCAAGCCGCTATATAAATATACTGGTCAGGTGGCTAGAGTGTTAAGTGAATTTGATGTATGTGGGGGCCTTCCCTGCATCGATAAGCTCAACTAAAGTCTTAAGTGGCTTTCTCTGAGAATCTGTCGTTGGATCAGGACCCCTCGAAACCTTATACTACGAACCAATTTAGTAGCCCAAAATCCTACATTCAGTGATCGGGAGTGTGGATCGTACCCCATAGATACCCCTCATGTACCTTACATTATGAGACAAAAATCCCTCAGTGATAAGATCTTTGGATCTTCGGGGTAAGAGAGACTGACATGCCCGAGAAGTGTATGCTGTGGAGTGGAGCCAGTGCTGTCAGAATCTCTATCTGTCTGTCTTGTTTCGGTATTTTTCTATGGGGGCCTCATTGAATGGTGTCCACTTTCTAGCATAAGATTGTATTTTGTGCTTTTATATGTATCATTGTATCAGACCAGTATTGAGTCAGTTTTTTGGGCTATTTCAGGCCCTATCCTGCGTATCTCTGAATTCTCTGAGATTGTTTGAAAAACTAGTTCAGTCAGCTATATCTACCTCCAAACAATTGTTCTTAGACATGGAAAACCACAAAACTTGTCCTACACAGAATTACTGAAAACAAAGTCCATTTTTGAAACCCACAACTCAAAGTTTTACACACTTGTGACCCTAGGAAATCCTTGCATAGTCCTCACTTACGTTCTTACTATTGTCCTAAGTCCTTGCATAGGTCTTCACTTACGTCCTTACTATCATCCTAAGTCCTTGCATAGGTCTTTAATTACGTCCTTACTATCATCATAAATCCTTGCATAAGTCCTTATTTATGTCCTCATTATCATCCATAGTCATTGCATAGTCCTCATTTTACGTCTGCATTATCATCCTCATATACGTCTTCATCTAGATCTCATATACGTCTATCTTAGTCCATTATCATTTATAGAGTCATAGCATGCATCGTAATGGGTCTACCAGGTGATGGTTTGTTCCCCTTCGAGCAACCTAATCTAGTACCAAACTACGGTTAACGAGAAATCATTGAAGGTCTAGCTAATTGAGCCTAGGATTCAAGGAGAAACGAACCTCAGTATATAGGAGTTGAATATGAGATAAATATTGAGTGTAAAATCGCTCGTAGGATTGATAGAGAAATTCTTGCAGAACGTCTAAGAGAAGACATGGAAAAACTTGCATTACAAATATCCAGAAATGCTCAACAGGTCTCGCATCAAAATCCCCAATAGAGAGTCTAGTCTAGTTTTGCATACCTCATACCTACGTCTACAGTATAGCATTAGACGTCGTCTTTCATAAAACCACCCTCATATAGTAGTCTTAAATGACCATCATAGGGTCACAAAAGGAAAAAGGTATAATGGACCCAAACAACGACCAGTCTGTAAATCCAACTTGGAATATGGACATATCAACTACTCAACAATTAGATTCTCAGGAAATGTCTACCCTAAACGAATTACAACAACATTTAACAAAAGAAGAAATTGAGTCATCTCAACAAGATCCACATGTCCTTATGATCTTAGATGCACTTTTACATAGTGATAGGGACAAATATCTCTCGTTCTTATTACAAAATGGGGTGAAACTACCTGAAGATTTTTATGTCACAAAGATCTTACCACTAGGAAAAACTTTAGGTCAAGATAATAGTCAAACACCGCCCATAACATAAATGCAAGCAACGACCTCCAATTTTCCTCAAAATGTACCTATCCAAACAAATGTCAATACAAATACAAACTTTTAAACAAGTGCATTATCTTCGGCAATCAGTGTTAGTATACCAACATAAAGCATACAGATAATATCAAGTGTCTCAACACTTATTCAAACATAAGCAACCCAACCTCCGGTTTCCTATTCTATAGGATTGATATATAGTCACCAAAATGCAAATCTAGGTCTTACCAATTCAACAAGTACAACTCAACCAAACATGGGTTTGCATATCACTTATTTCACGGTACCTAGTGGAACACACAACACACAAAATTATAATCATGGTACCTTCCAACAAGCTCCTAGTTATGCAACCACGAATCCTTTTGTGGGACATACACAAACACATGGTGTACCTTTAACCCAAACAAATATTCTGACACAACAATTATAGAATTTGCAACAACAAATGACGACCATGCATACCGATAATGATAAAAAGAGCTACACAATGCATGACTTATGTCCTTATCCATTCGATCACACATTATACATGCCGCCTTTCCCACAACATTTTGAAACACCTAAATTTGACAGATATCGAGGGAAGGGTGATCCTAGAGACCATATCAGAGAGTTTTTTACGACATGTATAAAGGTTGCAATAGAAGATACTTACTTAATGAGACTATTTCCTAAAAGTCTTGGGGGTCCGTCTTTAGAGTGGTTTTCACATTTACCTCCAACCATCACATCATGGGGAGAATTAGCTGAATAGTTTATTGCAAACTTCTCGCATAACATTGAAACCCCGGTTACTTTGATGGACTTGTGTGCTGCTAAACAATATGAGAATGAAACATTTGCATCCTTCATACAATGATGGAGGGCTCTCTATAGGAGGTGCAAAGTAGTTATCCCAAAAACAAAGCAAGTGGATAGGTTCACATAAAACTTGATTCCCAAGATTAAATATCCAATACAAATGCAATGTTTAACCACATTCAAACAAATCATGGAAAAATCTCTAAAATGTGAAAAAGGACGAGTGAAACAAGGTCTTATTAAGTATGGCAACACCAACAACAATGACAAATCCAAGTTTTGGTCGAAAAACAAAAATGTGACCAATGATGGTATTGTAGATGCCAAAATGATAAACAAAACTCAATTGGTTTTATCTTTGGGAATGAGTCAGTCATCTAATCCACATATAGGGAATAACATGACCTCCACATATGTAAACACTACACAAAACATGAAAACAAGGTACCCCAGGGTAAATGCTCCAAGAAGAAATTACACACCTCTAGGAGAACCTATTGAGTCAGCACTCAAAAAGTTAATATAGACAAACATGATCACTTTACCAGAAATAAGAGTATATGAACCAGGTCCTTTCAAACCCACATGGTGGAATGATAATTATTTTTGTGATTATCATTGAACTAAAGGTCACAAAACAACAAGTTGCTACAAATTGAAAAACTTGGTCCAAGATATGATAGACCAAAGGGACATCACAATCAATACTGATAAAATCCCAGCAAACACAAATCATACAATTTTCAAACATCCATTTGTTAAGCATGACAAAGGGGAAGCTACCACATCAGGTACTCAAGACAATACAACTAACTACACAAAGGTCTCATATGACTACACTATTCATGCCATTAGCTTAGGAGATATAGTAAACAATGATTCACAAGAAACACTTGATCAAGATGAGCAATATCAAGACACTCACATAGATGATAACCAAATTTGCATGATATCAAAGGCACCAAAATATGATGATGATAGAAATATTTGTCTTAGAGACTGGGGGCATGATCAACCATCTCATTCAGGCTGGTTTGAAGATGAACTCATAGAACACATCATGGATGTCAAACATACACATAAAGACTATGAAGATGGATTTAACATAAATCTTGATAACACAACATATGATACTGACAAAACCTGTAAGTCATATGATACAATGGCTATGATCACAATATCTCCCAGAGACAGAGACTGTGCAATAGTTACTCGCAGATCAAAGGTAACTTTACAAGGAATACCACAAAATCATCCACCAACAGTAGGGACCTATAACGTTGTTGAGTAACTTAAAAAACTCCAGCACATATATCATTATTCAAACTTTTGCGTATTTCACCCACTCATAGAGCTATACTGGACAAAGCACTTCAAGATTCAGTAGTGGATAGAGATATAGATGAAAATGCCTTCTAGTCTATGGTAGGAAATTTGACACAAGGTACACATATTGCATTCACAGAACAAGATATTCCTAGTAATAGGCTGCTTCATAATGACCCACTACATCTGGAAGATTACATACATAAGAGAAGAATCAAAAGAGTACTCGTAGATGGAGGTCTCAACATTTGTACTTTAAAACTAGCTAAGGCACTAGGATATTATGAACTTCACATTGATTCATCCAAGATGATAAATATCAAGGCTTATGATGATGAAGAACGCCCATCAAAAGGCATTGTAGCATTACCCATACAAGTGGGACCTATAACAACATCGGTCGCTTTTCAAGTCTTGGACAAAGAACTGGGATATAACATGTTATTGGTCCGCCCATGGATCCACACCATGCAAGTAGTAACATCCACATTTCATCAGTGTGTCAAATTCCCATATAATGGTATTGAAATCACCATAAAGGGTAATCCAAATCCCTTCCAACATTGCAATTACTTGAAAGAAAGTGTGGATAATCAAGTACCTATTAATCAAGATGCACCTCTCACTACACAACTGGAGGCATTAACAATCATAGAAACAAAAAACGATATGCCTACAACATCCTCCTTACAAATATATAGAGAAGAAGATCATATGATAATACCCAAAATACCCATAGATCAGTATGGCAATGGATTCAAAATGCTCTAGAGACATGGATATGATGGTACCATAGGTCTAGGGTTATAGAAACAAGGAAGACTAGAGCCTATTGTTCCTAATGATAATCTAGGGAATCAAGGATTGGGGTATAAGCATGTACCACATATCACAGAAGCAAGACAACGTACCCTTGATATACTAAATTGACCAATGAAACAATCAGACTACATACCACAAAGGGATTTATCCACGCAGGTGCTTCCATCTTCATCTCAAACAAGTAATCAAGTACCCACATCACCTAGTGCGGAATCAGATGGAGAAGACATGAGACAACTCTTGCAAGAACCTAGCACCGAGTCACAAAATGATGCAGTTGTTGACACAATAGTACAAGATAATGTGGCAATAGACATAGGTTTACCACCAACAGATGAATCTAATCCTTGGTTATTATCACAACTTCTTCCATGGAAAATAACTCAGGCTCAACCTGATGAATCAGATGAAGAAAGATTGCAAAGGCTTATACCAGGCTTAAGAAGGGTAACTACTATCCAAAGAAGACCAGTCAATCTACAACTAGATCAGTGGTAGGAACAAGAAGAAATAAGTGATGATAGTTCACATGATGAAACATACATTGAAAGTAAGACAATCTCTCACTACTACGAGTTTTTATCACTCCATGATTCTAGCCCACCAGCAAGTGTCATATTAAGGTATCAAATAAAGCCCATACAAGATGAAAATACAGAAAGTCATTCAAACAATCAAGTATTCATGTTATTAGAGTCTACTATAAAGGGAGTAATTATTTACCCCTTGTACATTCACACTTTATTGATTGGGGGTAAGAAGGAAAACCAATGCTGGATTGGTTTGAAAATGGCAAAGCAATTGCAGAATTTCTCGGAGTCAGAGAGGGGTTTCCACAAGGTGATCACAAAGCAGGGTTTATTGTAGACCTAGATAGAACGACATACTTTGGAGAAGAAAGTACCTCTACAACCAAACATAAAGATCAAACCACCCATAATGGCAAGAGCGAGCTGGGTAACCTTCATATTGAAAGAGAAAGTTCAACATTGCTTATAGAAGAAACAAAAGAAGTAAACATAGCAGAAGGAGAGATTGTACATAACATCCACCTGGCAAAATCATTAAGCAAAGAATAAAAGGACAGATTCATTCAATTTTTCAAGCAACGACCTATCAATTTTTCTTGGTCCTACGCAGATATGCCAGGCTTAGATCCTGAATTAGTGTTGCATCATTTACCTTTGATAACAGAAGTTAAACCTTACAAGCAAAAATTGAGAAAAATGCATACAAGTATTGCGTTATTGGTTAAAATAGAACTACAAAAGCTATTGGATGTAGGTTTCATTAGACCTATTGACTATGCAGAATGGATATCCAACCTAGTACCTATGACTAAGCCCACAGGAGACATAAGATTTTGCATGGATTTCTGGGATCTAAATAAAGATTGTCTTAAGGATGACTTCCCGCTACCCAATATTGATATGATAGTTGACCTAATAGTTGGGAAGGAAATGCTATCCTTATTGGAAGGTTTTTTAGGATACAACCAAATTAAAATTGCACCAGAAGATCAACATAAAATGGCCTTTACATGCCCATGGGGAACATATTTTTGGAATGTGATGCCATTTGGTCTCAAAAATGTTGAAGCAACATACCAAAGAGCCATGACAATGCTGTTTCATGACATGATCCACATCATAATGGAAGATTATGCGGGTGACATATTAGCTAAATCACAGATAAGAGAAGGTCACCTTACGGTCCTTGCACATATATTTGATCGGTTGGAGCAGTATAATGTCAAAGTAAACCTGAAGAAGTGTATGTTCAGTGTAACAATAGGTAAACTGTTAGGGTTTATAGTGTCAAACAGAGGAATTGAAGTAGACCCTGCCAAAGTCAAGGAAATCATTGATATGCAACCTCCGTCAACACTTAAACAACTAAGAGGGTTACAAGGAAGACTGCAATCCATAAGGAGATTCATAGCGTAGTTGGCAGATAAGTGTCACCCATTCCAATATTTACTCAGGAAAGGAGTTACTTTTAAATGGATAGAACAATGACAAGAAGCTTTCCAAGCTTTGAAAGATTATCTTTTAAACACACCAGTGTTAGTATCATCACGTACTCTAGGAAAAGATCTATTGTTATACATATCAGCAACAAACTCAGCTCTAGGAGCTCTATTGGCACAACATAACGAAAAAGGAAAAGAAAGAGCCATTTATTATATAAGTAGGACTCTGATCGACTATGAGCTTAATTATACCCCTATAGAGTGAGCATGCTTAGCAGTAATCTTTGCATCCCAAAATATTAGACATTACATGCTAAGTCATAAGGTACAACTCATTGCACACTTTGACCCACTCAAGTACCTATTGAGCAGAGCAACATTGACTGGGCAATTGGCTAAGTGGGTTATGATCCTGAGTGAGTTTGACATAGAATACATAGACAAAAAAGCCATCAAAGGACAAATTATAGCAGATCAATTAATAGAGGCTCCTTTACAAGGCAGTCACCCATTGCTGATAGACTTTCCAGATGAATTCATGTTTACATTGACTGCATCTATAATATAGAAATTATATTTTGATGGGTCATATATAAGTCATGGATCTGGAGAAGGGATTATTTTTGTCACCCCTTAAGGGGATTCTATACCTAAGTCATTTAGGATCGATTTCCAATGCACAAACAATATAGCTAAGTGTGAAGCTTTCCTCATAGGGCTTCATACAACTGTACAGTGGAGAATACAAGAATTACAGGTCTGTGATGATTTGCAATTTATTGTAAACTAGGTCAATGATGATTACAACATGAAGGATGACAAACTCATGCCTTATAAGAAGCTGGTAGAAGATTACAAGGAGCACTTCAACAAAATTACCTTTGAACAAATCCCAAGGACACAAAACAAGGAAACAAATGTAATGGCTACCATAAAATCTATTCTAAATATGTCTGCTAACAAAACTTAGTTTGAGTTCATCATAGAATAGTTGATGCTACCGACATATGAGACTCCCCTAACAAAATATGTATGTGCAATTGTGGGTCCAAAATCACCTTGGTACAATGAAATATATACATATTTACATACTCAGTACATGTCACCGGATCTGTCAAGAAATCAAAAGAAGGCCTTTATTCGTCAGGCATCTAGATACACCATTATAGCTGATACTTTGTACAAAAAGGGCTTCGATAGAACTGTTCTCCGATGTCTTGATGAGAATGAAGCACAACTTGCTTTAAACGAAGTCCATGATGGAATTTGCCTAGCTCACCAAAGTGGTCCACCATTGTCAAAGAAGTTGTTGAGAACATGTTATTACTGGCCAACTATAGAAAAGGAATCTTATAAGTATGTACAGAAATGTAAGCAATGCCAAATGCATGGGAATTTCATTCCTACACCAGCACAAGATCTTCAACCCATTACGTCACCATGACCATTTTCACAATGGGGATTAGATCTAGTGGGTAAAATTAACCCTACTTCTTCCAATAGGCACAAGTTCATCTTAATGGCCACTAAGTACTTTACCAAATGGGTTGAGGCAATTCCTCTTACATACACTACTGGAAAACAGATAGCAAAATTCATGCTTAACTACATTATATGTAGATATGGGATTCCATTGTGCTTCGTGATAGATAATGAACATCCATTTTAAAACCAGGAAGTGAACGAGTTGTGTGACAAATTTCACATACAATAGAGATTTGTCACACCATATTATCCACAAAGAAATGGACAAGCAGAGGCAAAAAATAAAACAATATTGAAAATTCTTAAGAAAGTTGTCACTGAAACAGGACGGGACTAAAATCTCCAGTTAAATCCTGCTCTTTGGGCTTACAGAATAGGAGTACACACACCTACATGAGCAACACCATATTCCTTGGTCTATGGTATAGAAGCAATAATCTCCATTTAAATATAAATACCTGTTAGGCCCAATATGGAAAGCTAATGTACTGAGAGGGGAGGGGTGAATCAGTACTTCAAAACTTTTCTTGAATAATAACTTTACTGTTATGCATAAACTGAATAGTACAGTAACGTAAAATAAAGTTAAAACAAATAGGTAACAATCATACATGATTCACTCCATAACACATATATTTTGGTTACGCAGAAACTCTTGGTTAGAGAGAAAAACTGCGGTGGGGATGGCACCCACAACTTCACTACTGCAATAATAAAGAATGCTTGGTTAGAGCTACATTTAGCTATTTCTGATAGCTTACCCTGTTAGGAGTATCAAGATCTGTTAGATCTACCTTGCTAAAGGATTTTACGACATTTATTCTGAATGCTGCACCTGGTTAGAGGCTTTACAATTTATAGACTTGGTTAGAGTCTTTTACCCTATTAAAGGTTTCTCTTTCAAC
This sequence comes from Cryptomeria japonica, assembly GCF_030272615.1. Lineage (NCBI taxonomy): Eukaryota > Viridiplantae > Streptophyta > Pinopsida > Cupressales > Cupressaceae > Cryptomeria > Cryptomeria japonica. The sequence goes on from NC_081408.1 coordinate 497,652,365, forward strand.
TTCACAATATTACAATAAAATCATTACAAATATCTGTATCTTTACATCTGAAATGTTATAGTAGATTCTATGTGCTCAAAATAAGATTACCTTGCTTATAGCATACCTCGGTAACCCATATAGTAACTCGGTAAACCCTTCTGTTTACTCTGTTCTTTGACTGTTCTCTGAAAACCTTCTCGGTGACCTCTGCGTCTCTGTAACAGTCTTCCTTCATACATACATACACACACCTCGCTCTTAACTCATGCTGTATAAATAGATCTCTTAAAACGGTGATCCAATTCATTGCTTCGATCTTACAAACAAGATTCCTCAAATGAATAATTATACAAAATATTTCATTGGTTAGATTGTCCTTGTAATCATACACAATCTTTTGGTGCAATTTCCAATGTACTAACGGTTAGATGTGCCTCGATCTTGTAACACGTTTTCATATACATGTCTAGGTTAATGTATCTGGTAACATGTTTCACTCGGTGAATATCAACTCGGTGTGTCATCTTTACTGCTCAGTAGTCTCAAAAAGATACTCGGTAGACAGCTCGGTGAATACTGTGTTCTGTAACTGCTTTCTTCTGTAACCAACTAGACTATGCATACCGATTTCTCTGTGTGTATACCAACTGCATGATTCGGTAGTACTAACTGACTATAATGTATAGTATGACTTTGAATATAAAACTAATGGCAACTTGATAAGTATTAACAATCTCCCCTTTTGACATTAGTTGAGATGTTTGACAAAAACTACTTTCAAAGTCATAACTCAAAAATCTATATACTTGCAAAATGACTACACTTGATAATATATACAATAGTCAATGAAATAGTATAATCAGATATGCTCCCCTTATCATTATTTTGTACATAACTCTGATTTTGCATGCTTGGTTCTGTGCTTGTGCGCTCTCTGCTTGCTCTGCATACTCTGTATACTCTGCTTGGTATACTCCCCTTTATACAATACTCAAAACTGTATTATCAAAACTGTATCACTCCCTAAATATAGTATATTATTCCCCTTATGTAGTATTACTCCCCTTTTTTGACAAACTTCAAAAACTTAATTTCCATCCGAGGGCGGTAATTGATCAAAAATAGATTTATACTTCTTTCGGGCATCGGTGAGTGCAACTGAGAGTGCATCCTTTACACTTTCCATTAAATAATTTTTTGCTTGAATATCAGCCAATAGTGATATTAAGCCATCAAGAGTGCTTCCCTCTTGTGTAGTTGATAGGCGTGTAGCTCCATTGATCTGTTCTTGAACTGATGAGAGATGAGGAAGGAATAATGTTTGGAGGGTCATTATATCCATCCTAATCTTATGCTCTTCATTTCTGAGTTCTAATTGTTGAGCCATGAGTTGTTGAAGCTTGGTATAAAAGTTCTGAACTGAATTAGGCTCTATGGTCAACTTAGTTGAGAGATCGGTGATCTCTTTCTCAGTTGCATCAATTTTATTCTTGATATCTTTAATAAATAAGGAAAATATACAAAGTTTTTGAAATAAATAAATAATATGCTTGAGTTGAGGGGACAACTCAACAATGAATTTGACAAGCTTGACTTTTCCTATAGCGAGAGCTTTTTGTACCTCTTCAATCATTTTTATAGTAAGCTCTTTTTCTTTTAGCTTGCTTAAGTACTCAGATGCATCAACTCCAGATGTTTCTATTTGATTAAGGAGTTCATCCAGTTGAATGTGGATGGCTGCATCGGTTGACATTGTAGCTGATGGTAGCATTTCTGTTAGCAGTGTCTTCACCTTTTGTAGTACTTTATTCTTCTTTTGAATGTCCATCTGTTTTTCTTGTTCGGCCTTTGCTTTGCATAGTTCACCGAAATCAGTAAGTGCTTGCCCCTTTAATTTTGAAATATCCACATTGGGCAACACTATCGGTTTAGTTAAATCAACTTTAAAACTCCGCTTTTTCACTTTCTTCTCTTTACCTTTGGTTGGTTGTACCAAGACAATTGCTTGTGAGGCTTGCTGACCCTCAGTAGGTTGCTTGGTAGAGGCAACACTTGGTCGATTCCTGTAGCCATTGTGGTGTCCTTGGGTGTCTCGATACTGGGGGTCTCACCTATAACATTTTCAGTGCTTGACGGTGCTTGAGAGGTCTGATATTTAGTTGTACCTTTTGCTACTTCAGACTTGTGACCTTCGGTGCCTTGTGATGTATCTTTAGGAGCTTCGGTAGAGACAGGTGGCTTGACCAGTGGATAAGGCTGAACTTGTACTATCACAGATTCACTAGATACACGTTTTGCATAGGTAGTGCCTTCTATCATTTCCTACTCCGGTGCTTCTGTATCTATAACATCTTCATCAATTTGAATAGTGTTAGCCGGGTCTTGCTTGGTAGCATCAGGACCTTGCTCGGTGACATCAGGATCTTGCTTGGTGACATCAACAATTTCAACTTGAGATTGTTCATCGACATCTTTTAGTTTGAAGATTTCCTGCCATTTTGCTTTTGTCTCATTTTCTACATCAATGTATAGTCCATTCATCAATTTTAAGGCTCTCTGTTTGACAAGAAATTTAGAATTGTAGGTTGTCAAATGCTCCTTTATTTCTGCTATAGACATATCAGGAAATAGATGGACTAGACTTCTTTCTCTAATTTGTTTCTCTGAGTCCATTGCATATTTCCACCTGTTATCAATATGTAAGTACAATTCACTCAGAAGTGACTTTACTAGTTCTAATGGAGCTAGCCGAAACTTTAGAAGTGTGCGGATGACAACTTCTTCAATTTTCACTTCTCATCATTATTCCTAGTCTCATACTTGACATATCTAAATCCTGCAAATCCACCATATTCTTTAAGATTGGCACAAAAGTTTTCAACACTATGAATATTTACCTTCTTACTCTTTACAATCTGAAATTTGTTTGCATCATCAGATTCTGTATCACTAGACTCTTTTGCCATAATGAGTCTCCGAGTAGATTTCTTGTAGGTTTTGGTTACCTTGGGAACAGTAACATTCTTTTATTTCTTACTCGGTGATGCAACTGATGCTCTAGTGTTGGGTCTCTTTGTTGGTGGAGTCGGTAGGGCCTTTGTAGTGTCCAATTTCTTTCTTTTCAAAACTTTTCCTTTAGGCAACTCGGTACTCAATGTTATTGCTGCCTCTTGAGCTTCAGATTCCTCTTTGGTAATGGCAAGAGTGCCTTTGATAGGTGTAGAGGAGGATTCTTCTCCGAATTTCTTAGATAAAACCTTTATCATCTTTGTAGCCTTTCTCGTAGCTTTAGGTACTACAATGCTCATTTTCACCTTTTCCTTAACTTCTTCATAAGTTCCATATCTCAGTTCAGTAGCATGCCTCGACAGTGTAAGATATGCATCAATTTGCTGTTGTGTGATATCATAGTCAATCTCGTAACCCATTGGTGGCAAAGATTGAGTCCTAGGTTCTACAACATTCACATAGCAGTAATTGGTGTCTACCTCAAAACATATATCATCCTTATATTTCTCTACCAGTTGTGGTGGAATCCGGTACCTGTTGTGCATCTTTTCTTGAAATTTGCTGAAGTAGTCATCCATGATATCATTAAAATTGTCTCCCAATTTCTTGATAAAGTCATTAATTTGATGGGTGATAGGTCGGTGTAGCTCCCAAACTACTTTACCGATTGAGGGAAAGAACTTCTCAAAGTAGAAAAACATGCATACAAGAAGTGAACCAAACTTTAGTGTATTTGCCGAGTTGTTCTTTTTCAGCTTCCTTATTGTGTTCAGGTTCTCAAACAAGTTCTTCAATAACACTTCACATAAATCTACTTTCATTCCCTTTTTCACTATTTTGTAGGCTAAGTCAACTACAGCACATGGTACACTGTTTTCCCTTGCTGATTGGAAGAAATAGTAACCAATTACTCTAATTACAAATTTAAGTTTTGCATTAGTGACATTATTCAGTTTCAGTCCTCGGTAATCAGATTCTACTCTAGTTAAACTGATTAACTCCTTCTGTGATATCATTTTCTGTGCTCTTGCATGATCATGGATAGGATATCTGGTGATCACATGAATGATTTCTTTAGTGATTTTGAATGGTTGCTCTTCTAGCCACAAAAAATCATCATGAACTCTACTTAAAACAAACTTAACCCACTGGGGTTTGAATACACGAGGATAGGCTAGGGCTTCAGTTAATCCCTTGATTTTGATATGCTCGAACTTGCTATCCATTTTGCCATCGGTACATAGCTCATCATATGTGTCACTAATCTCAACATGACCGAGTTCTTCAACACGACATTTGGTGAAGAATCTAACATCTTCGACTAACAAGACTCGATCCGGGATGAGTGAAAAGGCAGTTTTGTCATCCAGTGAAAAGGCAGTTTTGTCATCTCCTTTCTTAGATATTCAGACCTGAAGTCTATGGGGTTCTAAGGTCATTCATTTTCAACATTACCTTGTGACGACGCTTTAATTATGGTTGGGTAGTGATTTCACTATTTTAGACTTATCAACCCCAAATCTATCAATTGCTATATCTCAAAGCATATTAAGAAGATCTCTAATTCATTCTAGACACCTAGTTGATCATATGACTAGTAAAAAATCTAAAATTCTACAAGCATCATGGTATAATTAAACCATGATGACTTGAATATAACATGATTTTTGATATTGCAAGATGACACGAGCGTCTAGGTATAATTTGAACCAAGATGACCTGAGTGTTGCTTGCGTAAAATAGACAAGAGTTAACAATTTTTATGTGTAAAATGGAGAATGTCTTTAGTGATATGTTTCCAATCATGTCTCGAGACAGATTTGCACCACTATAATTATCACACCCAAGTAGGTTTCATTACTTACAAGTCAAAGCAAGAAAATATAAAAAGAAAAAAGAGCTATGCCATATTCATCTCAAGGCAAAAGAGCAATGATATATAACTGAAATATCACGCATACAAGTGCGACAAGAAGCTTGACTATGGGAACATGCAAGTAACTCCATCAGGGCTATGGATGCCTATTGGAAATGGAGTAATATTTGAGAAATTACAATCTATAACCTCGTCGGAGCACTCAAGGCTTGCTAGCAAGGAGGCTCTATTCGGGATGCTTTTGAAGTTAGGATAATCCAAATAGCTAGTCATATAGGATGTTAAGGATCTTTAGTGAACACAAGAGCATGAATTAACTCATCTACACACACATGGACAAAAGAAGATCAAAGTTTCAAGAACCAATGGAGAAGTTTTTCGCATCTACATTTGTAAATCCTAGTCACTAAGTGTGTTGAGTTGAATGTTCCAAAGGGACTTAGGGATCGATTGACTGCTTATCTATGAAATATTTTGCACCTCCATTTCAATTGGTGTATTACAAATGATACAATAAACACAGTCAACCTTATTCGAATAGGAGATGCATCTTCATCATGCATATGGCATTAACATAGGTCATTTGAAAAATTCATTTTTCTCCACATGCATTCTGCAGATCATCATGTCATATAGGTTTGTACACTGGGGGCATAACTAAAAAAATCCTAAAAAATCATATAAAGTCCTAAAAAAATCATAAAAATCATATAATGTCCTTCAACAAAATCCCCCAAAAATGAAAAACTCAACAAAAAACAATGAAAAACTCAAAATCCAAAAACAATGAAAAACTCAAAATCTAAAAAAAATAAAAAACTCAAAATCCAAAAATAATGAAAAACACAAAATCCAAAAACAGTGGAAAAAAAGTACCAAAAACATCCATATAATGTCTTGAAAAATCAACCAAAAAAAATCTGCAAAATGTCTTGAAAAAATCAATAAAAAACATTCAAATATCGATCTACATAATCCAAAAACATTGAAAAAGCTCTTGGAAAAGAACTAAAAATTGAAAATCAATCAATCAGAAAAACTTGCAATAAAATGTCTTGTGAGAAACAAATACCCTAGCAGATATCCAACAAACACTTTGCATGAAGTTAACAAAGGATATGACTATCCAGTTAGACATCTGCAATCAATTGATCAAACTGTCTTATCAATCATATTATATCCATATCAAGTGATCATTATCTTGTCTTAAACAGAAGAGGATACACTAGAAATCAGACAGGTCAGTCTTAAATGGGGTCCGCAACTTTCTAAGATCAAACATTATCAACCATCACATCAAGAAACTGAGAACGAACGCACAAGGTCAGTATAGCTGCTGAATTTTGTCTGGGTCAGTCTTTATCTTTTATCATTTGGTGACAGATTATGTTCCTATGCTACTCAAGGATGTCCACAAGTGACTAGAGGAGATATGATGGGCATTATCTTTTTCTTTATTTGTTGTTTGTGGTGTGAATCGATGAAATTCTAGGGAAATTTCTCTAGTGGGTGTCTGTGATAGGAGCATTCAGCTATTGGATGCCACACATACCTCGACCCCTAGTGTAATTAATAGAATGGAGGGTTCACTCCTTGTCTGCTACGTGTTTGTTTCTACAATGAGATATCTTTACATCTTGGTTCCTTATACCCTGATGTGCTAAGCTTCATTGTTCATCAATAAGGCTTAGTGATGAATATATATTGCACAATAAAATATGTGACACGGGTTCGTGATTCTTTCAATTTCATTCTCATCTCATATGTTTAGTGATAGTTTGTTGATTTCTCATCTTCTCTCTAAATCGCATTCTTTCTAACATTATTTCTATCATCAATCTCTTCTCTTTATCATCTGACTAACATTTCTTCATGGTGTATTTGGGTTAAAAATTTATTCTGGCATATCATACAAAAACAAAAATAGATTCCATATACATTCCATAAACAATCATAATAGATTCTATTAAACATTCATATAGATACCATTGCATTCATAAATATCAGTTAATATGCATTCATATAACTACCATTGCATTCATTAGCATCATTGATACATACATGTACTACCATTGCATTCATGAATCATATAGATATGCATCATAAAACTCTTAGCATCATATAAGCATACATGGAAAACAAAACATAAATAAATTGCTGCAAAAACCTGCATATCATATATATATAACTCAAAAATGATAATGTGTACGAATACAATAAATAGGCCCGAAGGCTCAGATAACATTATAAAAAATGTCTCAACCAACACCGCCTCTATCAGTAGGTGGATCCTGTCCACTAGGTCCTATTCCAGGATGCCGAGGTGGTCCCATAACACCACCACTGCTGGCCCTCCATGTGGAAGTCCTACTAGAACCAGAATGACCTCTAACAACACTAAAACTAGGAGCTCTCTAACCCTCAGGAACAACGCTATGATAAAGCTATTAGTATTGAAAAGTCCACTAGAAATCCGTGACCTTGTCTGTCAGGTATCAACAAACCACCAACAATACCACATAGTACAATAGTCATGTCATCATAATCTAACCGGGCCCAAGGGATGTCATATCGACCACTGATCTGCAAATCCTGTATCTCACACTCGAAAAGTGTACACAATCCAGCAATGCCATCATCATGGTTGTACACAAATCTCTCACCATGAATCAAAATACATAGTATACGCCATACATCCTCTAATGTAATTGATGCCTCCCCAGTCAGAATATGGAATGAACAAGTCTCAGAATGCCACTGCTCTATCAAAGTTGTAATCATGGCCCTATTGGCCATAACCTTTGATAAGTGTAATACATGATATAAACCAAGCTAGCGGATATGTTCAATCTCCTCATCAAGTAAGTCAACACAAAGATCAAGTCCACTGGGTCTGCTCTATCGGCAGTATAACACTCCAATGTTCTCCTGCAATGAGAAAATGTTGAAAATATCAGATATTGGATCATGAAAAAACTAAAATATTTTCAGATGCATGACAAACATTTACACATACAATGAATGCGTGATAGTTATTACTAATGTGGTACACTTATAGCTTTTGTGTGCCATTTAGAGCTAATGCATAATGATATGAGCACATGCGTAACATTAAACACTTATGCGCGATGATATGAACGAATGTGGTACATTCTACACTAATGCGTAATGCTATGAGTGATTGCGTAACAATTTAGGCATTTGCGGTATAGTTAAGGCGAATGCATGCAAATCGATATGCTAATGCGTGACACAAAGAAAAAAATGATCACTGATTTTTTTATAGAAAATAGCAAAAAAACAGGCAAAAAAATCAAGAAAAAATTGGAAAAATACCATGTCGCCAGTCCCAAGAGGTCTCTGATATGAACATACTCGGTCAGACAGGTGCAATCGAGCTCTATAACTAGCCATGATGATCAAATACTCATAGGAAAGCACAAAATTTGCAGAGAAAACAAAGAACTTACCAAATACCAAATGAGCAAATGAAAAACCTAAAATCTCTATTTATAGCTCAAAATTAGGGTTTTTTGACACCTCGATGCCCATGGTCCCTACCAGCTTCAAACAACTTGTAGCCTACTCAAACGCTCTCGAAATCGCACTAAATTTCACAGGCTTGCTTGTTACACTGGTATCGAAAACATGGTCTCAATTTTTGAATTTTCCGACCACCTTTTCCCAGGGGGCATATGTACACTATACAACAGTACCAAGGCATATTGGGGCAAATTTTTTTGTTTTCTTTGAAACAATGTCGTTTCAACATTGTCTTAAAGAGGGGCAAATGTAGACACCTAAAAATGTCTCATTGATCATGTGCTAATTATTCCTCTAATTGATTAAATAATTCTTTAATTCTTTAATTAATTTAATTAACTATTTCTTCTAATTTCACATTTCCTCATCACCTTACTAATTATTCTATTTTATTCTATCATCATTTAATCATTTTAACCATTTTCTAATGTTAATTAAATATTTATTATTTAATTAATTATGATTAATTCCCCAATTTAAATAATCTTTATTATTTAAATAAATTAATTCTCAATTTCTATCTCAATCCTATCATCATCTAATCATTAACCCTTTTTTAATTAAATATTTATTATTTAATTAATTATGATTTGATCCTTTAAATTAAATAATCTTTATTATTTAATTAAATTCAATTTCTAAATAATTAAATAGTTTCTTTAAAGTATTTAATTAACTAATTAATTCTTCCATTTCCAAATCCCCAAATTCTAATTTCATTTAATTTCTTATTTCTTCTAATTTCTTCTAAATTCAATTACATGTGCATGATTTCAAAAACCAAATTGAAAATCAAAGTCAAGTTCTAAATATATTCAAATACTAAATTGAATTAAATCAATTCAATATTTGAATTAAAATCTCATGCAAAAGATTAAATTGAAAATCTAAGTCTAAATGCAAGCACATGCTAAATTAATTAATTCAATCAATCAATTAATTAAATCATTTATCTCTCTAGTCTCTATTTTCATCTTCTAGTTCTCTTGGTCATCTTCTTTATTTCTTCCAATCATTCTTTTTATTTCTTTCTTTTTCTTTCAGTTAGCTTTTTCTCAATCAGTTGACTCCTTTAATCTATTCAATCTATTCTGTTTTACCTCTAAATCAACAGTTCAACTATCAATCAACATGTCAGATCACCTGAGTTCTACCTCGTGATCAATTTGTTCCACCTTTCAATCAATTTTCTGTAAAAATCTATAAATTGAGCATTCAATCTTCATTCTCAACAATCATGAACTTTGAATCTTTGTGTCACTTGTAGGTTACCAATGCAATATCTGAGAGCCATCATACCACAGAGAAGAGAAGAACAATGGAAGTTATACGTAGTCATGAAATAGGGAGTCTTTAATTGATTTCATTTATAGTTACTATTTTGCTTGATTGTGTTATTTCATTGTCTGTTTGTTAGAATTCTTTGATTAGATAGGGATTCGTGATTTCCCTTTGATTCTAATTGATATTTTATAAGATGAATTTTACATGCACACAATATGAACAAATTCTGGATTTATATGTTTGTCTTTATATTCATAGGGATGAAGTTTATAATCATAAGAGGTGGATATTATTATATGATGGATAAAAATAGTTGGATATGATATTTGTTAGATTAATAGAATGAATTTATAATTCTTTCTAATGGATAGGATCATGTTCATAGATAATATCTAGATCATGGATAGGATCTTGATTATTAATGGAAGTAACTTGGATAATTTAATCTTGGTTTGGTTTAATGCATGTTTGGTCCTTCTTTGGATTAAATTATTAGTATAGCTCCTTAGTGTGGATAAAAGTTGAGTCATATTGGATAGGTATAATAGGTTTTGGATCATTGATAACATGGTTGCATAACTATTTTTGACTTGATATTTGGGATAAGATACTCTTGGATAGGGTTGGTGGGAACTAATTTGCATGATAATGTTTAATTTTAACCAAGGATGTAACTAGTTCCAAACACACAACATGATTGAGAGGGGTCAGGGCATGAATTAGTACAGATCTTTATCACTTTATTATATAACTATTAAACTTGAATCCATAATTAACATATTACTTTAATGAAATCATGAAATCATAAAACATAATCAATTCATGAACACTAGATGTACATGGAAAACATAAGAAGGGAAAAACCATGATGAGAATCATACTCACAGTATGTATGAATGATTACAATAAATAGGCCACAAGCCAGGGAGCTCACTTATCTAGACTTCCAAACTAAGGCACACAACCTTACGACAAGATGTAAAATACTTGCACAACTGAAGATCACCTCTCTAGGGCAAGATACAAAGAGCTTGTAAGAGACACACACTATCCTCCTATAGGAATAACTAAACTAAAAAGGAATAGGATCTCTTGATCATGAAATATACCTTGAACCTCTAGGTAAAGCATCCAATATGATGACAAATATATCCGACCTCAAACTCTGTTACCAGACACTATCAAGGTTCTTCTCAACAAACTGTCACACACTTTTCTAATCAAATATATCTTCATATGATTCAAAACCACTTCACATCAAGAAAATACCTCCCATACATCTATACTACCAACACACACCTTTTCTCATCTTTATATACAAATATATTCATTGAAACTCTCAATCAAGTTGGCCCAAAGCTGAGTACATTAAATTACATAAATTAGGCCATTTAGACATGTTGGTGTTTCTGAGTGATGTACCCAAGTATCTTCTATGAGTAGCCAAATTCAATCTAAAAGGACTTGGATCAGAGGCCAACTAATAGGATAATAATTAGGGATAAGGGGCTAATCAAATCCTCTACACTTTAGGCTTTGTGAAACCTAGGTGGGTGAACCTTATAACAATACATTTTGATCCCGATTCATTTTGTTTAGGTATTGCAATATTGATAGTTCTGATACTTAATGTAAGTACAGATCCAATAGCCAACAAGATGAGAGGGGGGGGGGTGAATCATACAGACTTAATCTTCCATAAAAACATTAGATTCAACCTCGGTAACATATACTTCAGTAATATAACCAAAACTGCTGAACATGCAAACTCAAAAGCATATAAACACCATATCACTCATAACACCAGATTTAACGTGGAAACCCAAATAGGGAAAAACCACTGTGGGATTTCAGACCCACTAAGAAATATACTCTTCTAGGGTATGCTCGGTTAAAAGCAAATCTTGTTAAAGATTACAAATACATTGCTAGATGTGACCCGGTTAAGGGATTTCCCTCAAATCTGTTAGGATCTTCACCTTGTTAGAGGCGACCTTGTTAAAGGATTTCAAACACTCAATCAGAATGTCACCTTGCTAGAGGGTTTTACAAATAAGACTGTTAAGTCCACTCGGTTAAGAGATTTTCTGTCACTTTCACAAAATAATAGTAATAAAAATCTATCTGCTACTTTACATCTAAAATGCTAAAGCAGATTCTTATTTGCTCAATACAATCTAGACATAGAACTAATCTTGTCCATCTGTTGGGCTTTTATACTCTATTATTCAAACAAGTCTTCAAGCTTCCGTGCTCGGTAATCACTATGTAGCATCCCTGTGCATACATTTTCCTGCATACATTGTTTATCAATAGCTCCCTATTTATAAACAATTAGCTAATCACTTAATCTCTTTGATCACACTTCCCATGATCAATCATAGCCACCAGATCTTCAAACTTGTCCAGGTTCAATATATCCTTTGATCTGAAAAATGTTTTACCCCACCTAGGAACTTGCATACATTTCTTGGAACTTGTGCTAGGGTAATGCTGTTCAATCTGTGCTGTAGATCTTCATGCCGATTTTCCTTTGCCATAGATTCATTAACAAACTTCATGCATGACATACCAATCATTTAATCAGTTCCAGCTCATCAACTTCCTTCATTAAATAACACATGTAACCATTTAATGTATTCTGTTATAGCTCGGTTACAACTCGGTAACAACTTGGTAAATACTAAACTTCACTCGGTAGAAATTCTGCCTTCATTAACTGATAGCGATAACCTTAGGGTTTACTGACTAGGTTCCTTAGGGTTTACCGACTAGGTTCTTTGCTCGGTAACATAGTATAGTATTAACCTTACAATTTAACAATTTACAACATATGTATGATGTTAAAACAATCTAAACATCATGATCTCATCATTGTCTGACTCGGTAATAGTTGCCCATTGAATACCTTATTCATCCCCTTATTCATCATATTCTTTCTGTGTCTTTTACCGACATTTTTATACTCATCAAATCATACTTCTCAAGATATGGCAACATCATACTGAATTAGAAAATCAATTTCTTGACATCAATGACAAAATAATTATATTAAGACAGTAAACATCCTTAATCAGTTATATCCATAATCATCAACAACCTTCTCAATATCCTTATTGAAATGCCAACAATCTCCCATTGTTTGTTAAAATGCCAAATGCCAACAATCTCCCCCTTTGGCATTGATGGCAAAACCAATTGATTTGACCTAATTGATTTGGATTGCTATGAGTTGTTTGTGAGATTCTGAAATGCTCTCTTTCTGTCATCAGAATTCTCCCCCATACATTAGACTTCTCCTCTTTTCTCAGTCTTTCTTTTCTGCTTTTTTTTCAATCTTCTTAATCTTTTCCAGTCTTCTTCTCCAGTCTTCTCCCCCTTTGACAACAATGCCAAAAAGTAAAGAATTAAGACATAATTTATTCCTGTATGAAGTGAATTCCTGCTGTAATGTGTCAACTTAGTCCTGGTTAGAGCATTTTGTCTTCAATTCTTGTTTCCTGTATTGTATCTTGCACTGTTTCCTGCACACCTTTAGAAAACATCCTAAAGTGTGTAAATTAGCATCAACTCTTAAAAGATATTCGATAGAGTCATCGAATTGATGCTTTCACCGAACTCGGTCAGTGAGTAGAAGATAGGGGTAGGACCCCTAACTTACTTCTGAGATACTCAAAAGTGTCCCTTGGTAGTGGCTCGGTGAAGATATTTGCTATTTGTTCCTTTGTGCTAACATACTCCAACACCACTTTCTTCTCTTGAGCTTCTTGTCTAAGATAATGCTATTTGATAGAGATGTGCTTTGTCTTAGAGTGCATAACAGGATTCTTTGAAATGTTAATGGCACTAGTATTGTCACAGAATATAGTTACTCGCTCGGTAACTTTCTCATTTATACCTTCCAACAGTTGTTTGATCCATGCTATGTTGGTACAATTCAATGCTGCAGCAACGTATTCAGCTTCTGCTGTTGACTGTGAAACACATCCTTGTTTCTTGCTAAGCCAACTCACTAGTCTTTCTCCTAAAAAGAAAGCTCCTCCACTTGTGCTTTTCCTATCATCAATGTTGCCTGCCCAATCAGCATCAATATAAACTTTTAAATCAAAATCATTTCCTTTCTGATATACTAAGCCATAATACTCAGTGCCTTTCAAGTATCTAAAAATTCTTTTGATTGTTGTCATGTGTGTTTCCTTAGGATCTACAGAGAATCTTGAAACTATACCTACTGCATGTGCTATGTCTGGTCTGCTGTGAACAACATATTGTAGCTTTCCAATCATGGATCGGTAAAGTGTCTAATCAACAGATGCAAATTCATCATTCTTTGATAGTTTACAGTTGGTAGTCATAGGAGTACTTACTGGTTTTGAATCCTCCATTCCAAATTTCTTCAAGATTTCCTTTATGTACTTGGATTGAGTAATGAAAATCTCATTTTTCATTTGTAGTATCTGTAAACCTATAAAATACTTTATCTCACTGATTAATGACATCTCAAATTCTTTGCTCATTTCATTTCCAAAGTTCTTGCATAAAGAGTCATTTCCACAAAATATAATATCATCAACAAATATAGTTGAGATCAGTATTCCATTTTCATCATTCTTCATGTACATATTGCTATTCTCACTTGTCGTTATAAAACCAATCTTAATCAAATAAGAGTGCAATCTTTCATACCATGCTCTAGGTGCTTGTTTCAGACCATATAATGCTTTGTTCAATTTACATACCTGATCTTTACTCTTGTCTTCAACAAATCCTTCAAGTTGTTCAATAAAAACTTCTTCTTCTAATATTCCATTCAGAAATGTAGATTTGACATCCATTTGATATACCTTGAAGTTTTTGAAAGCAACATATGCCAACAATGTTCTTACTCCTTCAAGTCTAGCCACAGGTGCAAAAGTTTCACCATAATCAATTCCTTCTTCTTGAGCATAACCTTTGCATACTAGTCTTGCTTTATTTCAAATGACCTCACCTTTTTCATTTAGCTTGTTTCTGAAAATCCACTTTGTATCGATTACATTTTTGTGCTTCGGTCTTGGGATTAGTGTCCATGTGTCATTCTTCTTGATTTGATCAATCTCTTCTGTCATAGCATTTATCCAATCTTCACTGTTAAATGCCTCTTTCACTATTCTCAGTTCAAATTCAGATATCAGACATGTGTTCTATCTTAGTTTGTTCCTTGTCATCACTAGATCATCCTTATCTCCTATAATCTGACTTGGTGCATGATGTCTTCTGACATACTTGGCTAATACAGGCTCGGTAGGCTCTGTATGATCTTCTTCATCACTCGGTAATTGGATATTCTCTTCATTTTCTTCAACAGTTTTCTCGGTAGGACTTGTCGGTTGAACATAGACAAATTCATCATAATGTTCTGGTTCTTTGGAATTTCCTTCATCATTTCTTTCTGCAAATTCATCAATTTTCACATTTGCACTTTCTACTATTTTGTTAGATTATTTGACCAGACATTTAAATGCTTTGCTTCTAGAAGAATAACCTAGAAATGTTCCTTCTTCACTTTTCTGATCAAACTTGCCATTTCTATCATCTTTGTGTACATAGCATCTACTTCCAAAGATTTTAAAATAACATACATTAGGTTTCTTGTCATACCAAATTTCATATGGTGTCTTCAAAGTACCTTTCTTCAGTTGTACTCGGTTCAGGGTGTAAACTGTTGTGCTTATTGCTTCCCTCCAAAATGTTTATTGCACTTTCTTTTCAATCATCAGGATTCTGGCACAATCCACAATAGATCTGTTTCTTCTCTCAGCAATTCCATTTTGTTGTGGAGTTCTCAGTGCAGAGACTTGTCTTTTAATACCATGATCATTGCAGAATAAGTTGAACTCATCAGATGTGAACTCTCCTCCTCTATCTGATCTAAGACATTTTAGTTGTCTTCCTGTTTCATTTTCAACTCTTGCCTTGTACCATTTAAACATTTGAAAAGCTTCTGATTTTTCTTTTAAAAACATTACTGACATCATCCTTGAGTAATCATCCACAAATAATATGAAATATTTGTCACCATAATAACTTTGAACTTTCATAGGACCACAAAGATCAGTATGCACAAGATCTAAAATTCCCTTAGAGGTGTAAGACTTACTTGTAAAGCTTGATCTTGTCATTTTACCCATCTGGCATCCTCAACACATAGCATTCTCAGGTTTTTCAAGACTCGGTAGACCTCTTATTCGGCGCTTCTTACTTATTTTGATTAGATTATCAAAATTTACATGACAAAACCTTTTATGCCATAACCAGGTATCATCTATCTTTGCATACAGACACTTGTTCCAAGTTGAGTCAAGGTGAAATGTATTACCTTTTGTTTGTGTCCCGGTAGCAGCTAACTTTCCATGCTTGTCATGAACTTTGACAATTCCTCTCTGAAATTCTATTCGGTAACCTGTATTGTTTAGCTGTGCTACACTCAACAAATTGTATTTCAAACCTTCAACCCAATAAACATCATTGCATCTTGCATTGTCAAGAAGTGTTATAGATCCTTTACCTCTTACTGGACATGGTGCATCATTACCAAATCTTACATAGCCTCCATCATAATCTTCTAGCATAACAAACTTGTGTTTATCACCTGTCATATGATGTGAGCATCCACTATCTATGATCCAAGAATCATTAGTATTTATGTGAGATATTAGGGCTTTTTCTTCATACCTTTCTTCATCTGATCCATCTTTGATAGCCACATAAACTACTTCCTTTGTATCAGTTTCATCTGATTTATCATCATTGGATTCCTCATCAACTATTAAGCATGTCTTTCTATCTCTTCTTTTGAAGTCTCGGTGTCCTCTGTAATGATTATCTTTCTGTTTGTCATCTCGGTAATCTCTCTTTTCAGTAGAATCTTTGTCAGGACAGTTAGAAGCCATATGTCCTATTTTATCACAATTGAAGCATTTCAAAGGTAGTTTTCCTTTATACTTACCTTTGCCTCTCGGCAACCTTCTGGCTAATAGTACTTCAAACTCTTCCTGCTTTCTGATTTCCTCATACAGTTTGTGTACTTCTTCCATGTTCTTACGAAATCTTTCACTTGCTCCACTGTGATCTCCTTCAGAGTACTTATACTTTCTTTCATTGTAATCATTAGATTCATAGGGATGAAAAGAACTAAATGCAGGTTCAACTTTATTTACCGAAGATCCACTATTATCAAATTTACTTAACTCAAATGCATGTAGCTTACCAATAGTAGCATCTAAAGAAACTGGCATATTAGGTATAGACCTCAATTCATTGATTGCAGAGACTCGGATTGCATAAGCTGGTAGAAGGGTTCTTAACAACTTACTTGTTATATCCTTTTCTTCAATAGTTCCACCTGCTCCTTTGATTTGATTGACAATCTCCTTTAGTCTTGTACTGTACTGGGTTATGTTCTCACCTTCATTCATCCTTATAGATTCAAGTTGTCCTCTTAGATTGTCTACTTTTGCTCTTTGAACATGTTCATCACCACCATATATAGATATGAGCTTGTCCCACATTGCCTTTGCATCATTGCAGCCTTCTAGATCATTAAACTCTGAGTCGTTCAATGCAGATGTTATTTCAATCATTGATTGGATATGTTCTTGCTTTGCCTTTATTTCTTCCATAGTCAATGGATAGGTGCTCGGTGTGATGAAATCATTCTCTAGATAATATACAACATATTCTCCAACTCCTGATAGGTGCAGCTTCATCCTTTTCTGCCATGTAGAGAAAATTGACTTGTTCAGCTTCGGTGCATCCCTCTTATACATCTTTGGATCTTTTCTTCAAGTACCTTTAAACTTTTTCTTCCAGAGTCCAAAGCTCTTATACCAATTGATAGTTTTGATACTTAATGTAAGTACAAAACTATCAATAGCCAACAAGATGAGAGGGGGGGTGAATCATACATACTTAATCTTCCATAAAAACATCAGATTCAACCTCGGTAACATATACTTTAGTAATATAACCAAAACTGCTAAACATGCAAACTCAAAAGCATATAAACATCATATCACTCATAACACCAGATTTAACGTGGAAACCCAAATAGGGAAAAACCACTGTGGGATTTCGGACCCACTAAGAAATATACTCTTCTAGAGTATGCTCGGTTAAAAGCAAATCCTGTTAAAGATTACAAACACATTGCTAGATGTGACCCGGTTAAGGGATTTCCCTCAGATCTGTTAGGATCTTCACCTTGTTAGAGGCGACCTTGTTAAAGGATTTCAAACACTCAATCAGAATGTCACCTTGCTAGAGGGTTTTACAAATAAGAATGTTAAGTCCACTCGGTTAAGAGATTTTCTATCACTTTCACAAAATAATAGTAATAAAAATCTATCTGCAACTTCACATCTAAAATGCTAAAGCAGATTCTTATTTGCTCAATACAATCTAGACATAGAACTAATCTTGTCCATCTGCTGGGCTTCTATAATGTGTTATTCAAATAGGTCTTCAAGCTTTTGTGCTCGGTAATCACTATGTAGCATCCCTATGCATACATTTGCCTGCATACATTGTTTATCAACAGCTCCCTATTTATAAACAATTAGCTAACCACTTAATCTCTTTGATCACACTTCCCATGATCAATCATAGCCACCAGATCTTCAAACTTGTCTAGGTTCAATATATCCTTCGATCTGAAAAATGTTTTACCCCACCTAGGAACTTGCATACATTTCTTGGAACTTGTGCTAGGGTAATGCGGTTCAATCTGTGCTGTAGATCTTCATGCCAATTTTCCTTTGCCATAGATTCATTAACAAACTTCATGCACGACATACCAATCATTTAATCAGTTCTAGCCCATTAGCTTCCTTCATTAAATAATGCATGTAACCATTTAATGTATTCTATTACAGCTCAGTTACAACTCAGTAACAACTCGGTAACAACTCAGTAAATACTAAACTTCACTCGGTAGACATTCCGCCTTCATTAACCGATAGCAATAACCTTAGGGTTTACCGACTAGGTTCTTTGCTCAGTAACATAGTATAGTATTAACCTTACAATTTACAACATATGTATGATGTTAAAACAATATAAACATCATGATGTCATCATTGTCTGACTCGGTAATAGTTGCCCATTGAATACCTTATTCATCCCCTTATTCATCATATTCTTTCTGTGTCTTTTACCGACATCTTTATACTCATCAAATCATACTTCTCAAGATATGGCAACATCATATTGAATTAGAAAATCAATTTCTTGACATCAATGACAAAATAATAATATTAAGACAGTAAACATCCTTAATCAGTTATATCCATAATCATCAACAACCTTCTCAATATCCTTATTGAAATGCCAATAATCTCCCATTGTCTGTTATAATGCCAAATGCCAACAAATATATGTGTTCCCAATTCTTTGGATAATGAAAGAGTGTATGATTTGAATGGGTATGGCTATATCCTTGACTAATAAACTCTGAAAACCTTGAGAATGGATAGTCCTAATTTTGAAACTAAAAACTAAAAATAAAAACAAACATGAAAAGATATTTTATTTAATTTTTTAAGATATGCCAAGGTTAATAACAGAAGGAACTTGATCAGTGCCTATCTATTGGACAAAATAAACAATAACTACAATACAATATATGAAACAACTACAACATCCTTAATTAGAAATACCCACTTCTTCTTGATTAACACCTGATATTAACCATGATATGATAATGAATCCAAGAGTCACACTTTCTATCCAAGAAAAGAGTCTTCAAAATATTCGTATCTAATTTAAGCATTTTAATCTTCTACTTTAGAAGAAGCAGAAATCAAACACACATCAACAACACAATGCAGAGACAAAATCAAAAGACCCTTGAACATTGATTTCATAAGATTTTGGAATACAAATATTGGAGACAACTTAAGAATTATTAAAATTTATTCCGAGATGTTTCTGAAAATTATATATGCTTCATATACCAATTGTATTTATAGAGAAAAGCTAAAGAAGAACATAGAGAATGAGCATGTCACTGTATTATAGACCTATGTACAAAATATAAAATTCTTCCTTTGAAATGATCTGAGAAAAAATATATGACTTGGGAGACTCTAAAAATTCCAAGTGAGTTAAAATAAGGCATTGATTATCCTTTTATAAAAACAAGGATGCAAACAAGATTCTGGTCTTTTACAAAATCTTTATGATAGTAGGTGATCGCTTGACACAAAAAAAGACAATTTTTTTAAAGGTGCTGACAAAGACACACATTCCTTTTCTCCTCTATAGGTGGTAGTTGTTGCATATGATTTTGAGTCCTCCACTCTTCGTGTGAGCCCACTTATCAAGCTGAAAGATTTGATAACCTTGCAAACCTATTAAAACCACCATGACAAAGAGCAACTTACTACACCTTTTAAGAGATATAAATTTAATACTTAAATATTTCAATCAGAATCTTCCTTACAAGATTATAGAATTATCACTTAAAAAAATCAAATCATCTTCCTATCCTCACTTGGCTAAAGAAATAAATAATTTTTTTTTTCAAAAGTGGCAGGAAACTAATAACTAGTTTCTGATTCAAAAATTCAAAAACTTGAAACAATAAAAACAAAGAGAACACAAAAACTAGAAGACTGCCAATCCAACTTCCTTGATCTATTGAAGTAGTATGAAGTGTCCTTGGTAGTCTTCATCATTAATGATAGTTCTTTCAACTTTCACCTTTGTCATCCCACTTTTAAACTTTGATAATGAATCCAAGTAGACGCCAAGCTTCTTCATCATCCATGTCTCATCTGCAAAAATGTCCACCAACATAGTCTCCAATTCTATTTTAATATTAGAATTCCAATTTGACTTTGATGTTAATACCCTCTTCCCTTCAAAATTACTCACTTCATTGTCACATAAACAATGCATATGGCTGGTCACCAAACACTAAAAACTTGAGAATTCAAACTTGATCTTCTTTGTATATGTCTAGTGAGTAACGAAGACATGAAAAAACACTTTCAACTCTGCCCTCATGTCAGAGATTAACTCATGTAAATACAGAGGCACCGACTTGAAAAAACTAACCTTAAGGGAACTGGCCACCTTCTGTAAAAATGAGAGAGAGCAAGTAATGAATCTTTTCTATTTTAAATGGGATTTAAAATTCTAACAACCCCTTATATTCATCCCATGTAGCATAAAAATGATCCATAATGGCATTAAAATTTAACTCTAACAAATTCTTTGTCATCTCAATGACTTCCTTCTTCTCTGCTCTCCTTATATGAAATTTTAGTTGGTTGATTTTATTTCTCATGTTTGAGACCTCAATCCTAGCCAAATCTAGGCCATTACTCAATTCCTTAGTGTCTTCATAAGATTTTTTTTGCAGGGCAAGAGGTTGATAAGTTGGAGCTAAGTATAATTGTGCTTCTAGTTGCTTCACTCTATCCTTCAAGTACTTGTTTTCTTCATCTGTTTTCACAACTACCTTGTGAGAAAATCTAGCGACATTCGCAGACATATATGTTGCCTTTGTGGCTAATGTATATACTACCCTTTTTATGAATAGATTTCCATAGGGCTTACCCAATTCCTGGTTCATGGATGGCCTTTATGTCACAAGGTACAAACACCATATAGACAACAAATCCAAATGATCATAAAAAATAGTTAGAGAAAAAATAATCTCTGTGCTTGCTTAGGATCCAAATTCTCGAGTCAATATCATTTCTCCTCCCCAGGTTGTCAAAAGCAATAGAAAAGGAGATGTCCCAACCCTCTAAGAGTATTATTCCACTCTTCTTGACTATTTGTTTCCTCATCTTAGGGGTCATACTCACCAATTGTTTCTTGGCATTTTTCAAGATTTCATCCTTTATCCTCAATCTCTTTCCATCAAGATGGTCAAGCAGTATGACCTCCCTTTTCTACATTTCTTTTGCAATATTCTTGAGCATAAATGATTGGAACTCTCTTGTATGGATGAAACTATCATCACTCATAAAAATTTCACAAGCAACAAACCTTACATCATCACAAATATCTCCTCCCAATCTAAAGGTATCAAGGGCCCTTTGAGGAGAGGGGTCCTCTATTCTTACTCCAACTCTTATATCAAACCCATGGGGAGGCATAGGTTGTTCATCCTGCATGTTGAATCCCTCATATGATTCAAAAGGCATGTCTCTATTAGGAGACAAAGTATGCAGAGTTGCAATCGCTCTAGGACTTTCAGGGAAAAGAAAAGGTTGCTCACTTGAAGAAGAGGAAGCAACCATTGGAATTTTTGAAGATGATGCAATGGAAGATCTAGGAGGTGGGATAGGTGCCTTAGGAGGTAATGGTAATGTTTCAGTGGAAAGGGGAATAGCGAATGAGGCCTCATAGCCTGGTGGAAATGATGATGTATGGCAATGAGGTGGGGAAGTTGGTCCAATGGGAGATTCTATGGATTCAGGTGAATCAGGTTCATCTTTAGATTGGGAGACCTCCTATCCCATTACCATTTCCCTCCCATGAGGTAATGGCATATGATCAACGTTTGAGTAGGCATTGAAAATTGACTTCATATTTTCTTCAGTTATCAAAATATCTTCCCAAGGTGGGACATGCAAACTACCAACTCTTCTTTTTAGTAACTATGAATATTATATTTTATACCATCATTCTTTCTTCTTGAGAACCTCATTATAATTTGAAGCATTCCTAATCAGGTCTTCCTTTTTGTTTCATTCACATTTAAGAATATTGGCCTTTATTTGGCCTTGTACAAACATAGAACCAACATCCAATTTGGAATGAATGGTCTAGTATCTACACAAAAAACTTGACACAAATTATGACGTGTCCTTTAAATAGCCGATAAACAAGTCAATATTGCATGGTGCATGATCCTTTGGAGTGAGGGCCTCATCCCTTGTTATATGTGTTGTCTTGAAAGTTGGAGTCCCACTCCTATAGAGCCCTTCATAAGATTTATACTTCTTGGCCAATTCATCTTCATTTAGAGGCCAATCTTCTCTCTCATCCAACATGAATACCTCCTCAATAGTTTATTTATTTATGGAAACCAACCTCCCTCCATCCTTGGCCACAATTTCCCTCACACCTTGCCTATAACTATTGGCAATTGACCTAACAAAAACATTGGGAACAACTAGCCTTCCCAAATTCAAATTCCTGATGTAGCACACTAGAACTTGCTCCTTTTTCTTGTTATAACATCTTCATCTAGAGACTAAAACCACAAGACTCAATTATAGGGTCTCTACATGTAGTTGATTAAAAACTCTTCTGGCCTGACACCAACTTTAGCCATCTTTTGAGAATTCATTGACCTAGGAAGTTGAGAAATTATCTTATCAAAATACTTCCTCTTACCATGGCTAGAAGATTTGACCATCTCTAGTTATAGGGTTTTAGTAAACATAGATTAATTACCCGTAATTAGGGTTTTCAAATATGGGTTGTGAGAAATACCTCAAAAATTCTCAACTACACTCAATTGTAGATAAAATTTACAATGAATCATAATGGATAAGCACTAAAGCAATGAGACCAAGTATAGCTCTCAACTAGTGATACCTAAGGTAAAATCCTATGATGTAAAATTTCATGTTGAAGAGATAACACGTAGTGCAAAATTATTAGAGTTTTCTTATGAATATCAAAGTGGAATAATTTGATAAAAAAACTTGGCTTATAATGGTATCTAATTAACTCATTAATTGCAGGCATGTAACTGTTTGGTTAGTGCAAACTAGCCATTGCATTTAATATTTAAATGTTGTGACAACTATTTAATTGCTTTAGACAATGATCAATGAGAAAAGAACACATTAGTTTATAAATTCCCCCTTATGTAGCCGTAGACTTATCAAAATCGATCACATTTTCTTAATCACGCAATGACGCTTGAGTCACAACCGTCAAGTAATTCATCCATTTTCACCTTTTAAATTTTATTGTTTGGTTTATCAATGGGCTACAGAGTTAACATTCACAACTCACTTTCACTAATCGTATAACTATGTGAGCATTTCTGACCATTTGTCAGGCTTGATGTGAATGCTATTTATCTAACCGACCAAGACAAGCCCCATAGGATTGATTGGCCCACCAAAAAAGTTTTGGATAATTTGGTAAACTTTGATTGGTTGAAGTGTGATGATTTCTCCTTGGTGTGGGCCATTATGCCATGTTTGCAAGGTGGGGTTATGGAGTTAGGTTGTTTGTGCATCTTTAAGTAATTGCTCAATCTTGCTTTTATCTAGGTCATTGATTAAAACAAAGATGCTCGGGCCAAAAAGTGAAGACTTTGACCGTAGGCTTGTGGGCTTAGCCTCTGTGAGCAACTCTTGTTAATCACACAATAGCACATAGATCATAGCCTTTGATGCAAGGACACCTGCACAATTAATAATATGAAAGCAAAATCCAAATTCAACTGGAAAAGGCTAACACAAGGGTTCGATTGATGAAAAGTTATAGAAGGCATAAGTTATAACTTGAATGAGTGGAAACCACCTATAGATGGTCAACACTAAATTATAGTGAAGCAAAAAAAAGTTGTTATTCATAGGGCTTTAGGGTTTAGGGTTTAAGGTAATAATAAACCAAACCTCCTATTCTCAAACCTTAAAATCAAGAATGACATGTTATTTTCAAGCAAAATTTAACCTCCCACTAGTGGCTCTAGTTGGGGATAGAAAACTGGGACAATTGACATGAGAAATAAGATCTCTGGGAATACAAACTAGAAGAATAAAAAAAAAAAAAAAAGAGAAAACAATATATACAAAGTATATATCCCTTTGTTTAGTTGAAGAATTTCTTCAAAAACTGTCCATGCATAGGAAATTCTATACTTTCTCCATTGATATTTTGCAAAATATATGAATCTTGCCCATGATTTCCAACTATTATATATGGTCGAAGCCAAAGAGAATAAAACTTACCATGTTTTTCTCTCTCTTGAGATCTTGCATTCCATATGAAGACCATATCATTTACTTCAAAAGCCTTTGACTTGTCATGTTGTCAAATAATACTTAGCTTGTTGTTGCATTTTTAGGGTTCTTTTTTGTGCATCTCTCCTCCTTTCATCTAGCTCTGTAATATGCATAATCTTTTTTTGCATTAGATCAAATATATTACCATCATAGTATTCTATGAACTTACAAATAGGTAGCATGATATTTACATAGAGCCTTGCATCTATCCCATAAACTAACTCAAAGGGAGATTTTCTAGTTTCTTTCTTGATGGTTACTTTATCAGCCCATAAGACAATCTTGAGCTTTGAATCCCAAGATTTTTTGTTTTTATCCAGGACTCTTTTGATGATCTTCATCAAACTCTTGTTACTTGACTCAAGTTTTCCATTTCCTTAGGGGTGATAAGGTGTAGAATAGGACAACTATATGCCATGTGAATCATAGAACTCAAAAACTTCATTAGATTTAAAACACATGGAATTGTCCATAACTAACTTAGTACGAATACCAAATCTAATTATGATATTTTCAAGGATGATATCCATTACAATATTACTAGTGTCCCTTCTAGTTGGGATTGCCTCAATCCACTTAATGAAATAATTAGTGGCCACTAAAATCCATTTATGCCTTCCACTGGATGGTTGGTTGATTTCTTCTATAAAATCAATTCCTCATTGGTGAAATGGGGCTTCAGATGAAACTAGCCTAAGAGGTAAGGCACCTGAGAACTTGAATTTTGTTGAAAACATTTGGCATGCTTCACATCTTCACATCATCTTCTGAAAGTATGGAAAAAGAGTAGGTCAATAATAACCCACCCTCATGATCTTATGAGTTGTGGTTTTTGCAGTGTAATGGACACTACAAACACCCTCATGCATTTTCTTTGGGATCTGTCGAGCTTGGTGTTCATCCAAATAAAATAATAAAACACCATCTCTATTTCTCCAATATAAGTCTCCTTTAATGAACACATATCTTTGACATTGTAACTTTAAAGCTCTTTTCTAATTATCAATAATTTTTTTAGGACACTTCATAGTCCTTAAATAAGAGATGATATCTGAAAACCAGGGGAATCTTTCTAGACTACATACCTTGTCCTCCAAAGTTTGGATAATAATGACCTGAAACACATCTAGATTAGTTTTGCTAAGCCTTTACCCCTCACAAGTTTGGTAATCTAAATATCAACATTGAATTCTTGGGTCCTATTAATCCATCTACATCTCCTTCCTATGGTCTCAGTTTGAACAAAAACATCCTTTACTACCACACTTGGAACATAAGCAATAACCTGAGGTCCTACTGAATAAGGCCTAAAAGTTTTGATGGCCTTGAGAAGAGCATATGCTTTCTTATCAACTCAGCTTCCTGCAAAGATTTACTAAAAAATTCTACGTGTCGTTCATAACCTTGTGAATTACTTTGAAGAAAATTTGCAACTATAGTATGATATGGAGCAAAGGAGAATAACTGAAAAGGCTTGGTAAAATTAGGAGATATCAGAATAGGGGCTTCTTTCATCACCCTCTTAATATCTTGAAATGCTTCAATTGCAAGATCATCCCAGAGTATGTTTGAATTCTTCTTCAACATCTTAGAAATAGGTTTGACTATCTCAACAAAGTCCACTATGAACCTACCCTAAGGGAGTTTATAGAATGGATGAAATTGTGGTTGACATTCTTCCTCAGTATGGAATGTTATTATCAAGACAATGGGGTGCAACTGTAGGTGGACATATGCATCTTGATCTTTCATTTGCCACTGTCCCTATAAATGGTAAGGATGTCAAAATTTGCAAAGAACCTAGGTCTACTGTGATCATAGAAGATGTTTCCCTAAATGAACTTATATGCTTGTGATGTGGAAATTAACAAGTTTAAGGTGGACCAACCATAATTATTGTTGAAGAATATTGATGCTATCAATATTGAGCTGCAAAGTGATCAACAAGGTTTATGGAGTATGTATGTTGATGGGGCATGCTCTAAAGAGGGATTAGATGTTGGAATTTTGTTTATATCCCAAAATGGAAAAACCTTGAAGTATTCTTTCCTGGTGAATTTTGAATACATTAACAATATTGCACAATATAAAGCCTTGATCTTAGGACTTAACATCATCCAAAAACATAGAATAAGGTTGCTAATGTTATTTGGAGATTTTAAACTCATTGTGTCTCAGGTTAGATCTAAATACTCTTCAAAAAATAAGAGGTTAAAGCAATATAGGCATGCTGCTTGGGACACTCTTGAACGTTTTGATGCATTTTTTGTTGAATGGATAAAAAGGGATAAAAATATAATGGTAGATTTCCTTGCAAATATTTTTGAAATGTCAATTTGCAAAAACAACATGATTTCTTGGAAAAAATGATAGAATTGACTAGCAAAACAATGAAACGTGTTCCCACTGTCCTGCGTAGGGATAATTTTTCAGGTTCTCAATTTCACATTTTTTTTTCTACTGAATGTTATTTACTAGAGTAAAATAGTGGGATAGTTGCTAGGAACAATGGGATCATGTATTGAAACAACAAGATAGCTTTAAATAATAGTGAGATTGTTTCTATGGTTTTTTTGTGTTTTTTATGTTTTTTGCTGAATTTTATTTACCAGTAAACCAACGAGATCATGGGTAGAAGTGGCGAGATTGATCTGTGAAATGGTGGGATCACTCTGTGTTTTTCCTTCTTTCATTTTTTTGAATTAAAATTTTCACAATTTGTTTCTAACATGCTAATGTGTGTTATTTGACTGTGTTTTGCTAACATTTGTGCAACTATCATCATTTACTAAAGACACTAAATGCTTGAAACACTAACTTGTTTGTTGTAGGACTGCCAAAGAGGGGTGTGATTGCCATATACTTTTTTTAAAATTAAAATGAATCATGTGCTTTCTCAAAGTTAGAAAACACTTCAATTTCATAAGGGAATGAATCCTTTTATTCCATTATTGGCATATTTGTGTGTGTGAGAAGTCCTACTGTTAACACACACCATCTTGTCCCTGGCTCTTGTGGTCCTGAGTGTAAGAGAAAAGTGTTAATGATGCTCGATCTTTAATTTTTAGGTAGAGGGCCTGCCTCCTGAGTAGCCAATAAGGCTAGGTGAGAGGGAATGACCCAAGTGCCACTTTCGATATGCTATATAAATATTTGTGATTTTGGCGAAATCCATAGTCAACTAGTGTAGCTGTGTTATACTGATGATTTCCCTCACTATCTATATACAAATACCTTTGTGGTCTTAACGAAAGTTAAAATACCCTAGTGCTTGTGTGCCAGATGCATAAAAACCTATGTTCTACAGGCTAGGATATCTCTTAAATGAGCTAGCCACCACATGTATAGCCACCATATTTACCTTGAAAGTACCCCCACTACAAACCAATGTGTTGAGAAACTTAAAACATTTTTGCTTGTTGATGCAGGAGGTTAGACCTTTGAAGCTGCCCCAATTCATTCCATACATTATTGAGACAAATGTCCCTCAGTTCATAAGATCTTTTGATCTTAGAGGTATGAGATTTTGGCGTGCTTGAGAAGTGTGTGTCATAGTGGGCGAGCCAATGCCATAGAGATCTCTTTCTATCCACTTTGTTTAGGTATGCAAATAAATCCAAGTGGGGATTCAACAGGTAGTATCACATTTCTAGCCTAGGAAGTACATGTTTGCAATTTCATTTTGTTTCGTTCATATTAGTATTGTAAACACTTGAAATGATTTAGGCTTTCATTATCTCAGTTCAGTTAGATAGCTTGTGTTATGGTTTATTTTATTTGTGTCACCTACATCTTTTACCAAAAATCAAGTCCTAAAAGTTACCTAGAAATAGTACATTCGTAGTTTGAAACTTGTCATTTTCATCACTTTACCCAGTCCAGAAATAACACAACCGCCTGTAAAAATGGAGGGATCACTCTGTCCATGTTCTTTTATCAGTCCTTTGAAATTGTGGTAATGCTCTGTTCCACATTATTTTTACCAATCCAGAAATAGCGGGATCACTTGCAAAAACGATGAGATCGCTTTCGTTTGTGTCATCTTACAAGTCTCTTCAAATGGTGGGATTGCTTTGCCTATTCAATTGTACTAGTCTATAATAACCATATTTCTAAAACCATGGGATCGCTTGTTAAAATAGTGGGATCACCTATAAAAATGATGGGATTGCATATTTTCTTGTTACTCTACCTAAATTTTCCTAGAATCAGGTCTTTTATTTTGTTTCTGCAGGTTTGCCGATTATCTAAACCTAGTCTACATTTGTTTGCATCATTATTATCGCTTACCAAGGTCTTGATTTATCTCATCATCTTGATTATCCTATCTTTTGATTCATTATCTTGGTCACAGTTTTGATTTTGCGTTGCTATCGTCGCTAGTTTACATCTCTTGTCAGCTTGCATTATCACTATCTTATCATTGTCATACTTTGTTCCTAACGTCAGGGATTGATTTTTTAGTTAAATAAAATCTTGTAATCCAACCATCAAACTTTTCCAAGTTCATCAAATCAAGTCAAATCAAAACTTGATTCTTTGTCACCTTTGGTCTCACATCCTAAATTGGAAATATATATCTCATTTTTAGCGACTATTATCACTAGCTCTTTTGACTATATCGAGTTTAGAGTTTAGTTTTACATCATTGTGGTCTTGTTACTTCAAGCCAAAGGTCTAGTCCATAATTTATCTTTTTTCTTGAGTGTATCCTCTTAAGTAGCTTTGAAGTCATGTCATTCAAATTAAATTTATCCATTTATAATTTGAGTACCAAATCATCCTAATCAATCATCTCATCTATCATCCTGACAATCAATCAGTTAATCCAAATATTTGACTTTAGCTTAGTTCATGTCCATCACCAATTGATCTCGATCTAGACAAGTGATGGAACAACAACCTTCTCAGTTAAGATTAGAGACATCTGATCCAAAATTGAATTCCAATTTGGGTGTTAATTCCATCATATTAGAAAGTGTCCCTGTCATTTTTGATACACTTAATCCATCTATCACGGAAGAAACCATGGTTAATTAACCAGATGAGACTAATGCTCTAGTTAATCTTGTCAATCAATTTCTTTCAAACCTGGACATGTAATATCCTAAAAATGGTCATCTAAACAATGGGCCCCTAATCTTGACAACATCACCAAGGTCCTAACCAAAGGCAATTAAATAAATCTTGAGCACACAATTAATTCTTTAATCATCAAATGTCACATGGCAAATTAATCACTCAATATTAATTAAATATTTATTTAATTAATTAAATCATTCCAAAAAAATCATTTTAAACAATTATCTTATTTATTTTAATTGAATATCCTTGCATATTTAATTAAATAAACCAATTTGCCATTAAATCATCAAAAAGAGGAATTTAATTAAATAAATCAATTGAGCACAAATCTTCAAAAATGGAAATAAACCAGAAAAAAGGAATTAATTGACCAAGAAAGAGTTAAAAATTGAGAAAAGAAATCAATTGGAGATAACCTTGAAAAACAAATTAAAAATTGATAAATAATCTCAAAGAAAGCAATTAAAACAATTAAATATTAAAATTGAATGAAATAGAGAATAAATCAGTTTTCTTGATTTTATCTTAATTTTAGTTCAATTTCCTTTAAAACTGAGAAAAGCATCCAATCACATCAATTCACTCGGATTGCACTTCCTCTTGGAAAATCTTGACTGCTCATCATCATTTGATCTCAATCGTTGGTTTCTTTCTGAATTTTCTATAAATTCAGGCTCATCTCTCATTCAAAAAATCCCGAAGGTTGGAGAATATATTGTTATTATGCTGATTTTGCTCTAGGTTCATTGAGAATATTGCATACACATTTAGATCATTTATCTCATTTATTGCTTAAATCTTGTTAGATTAATCTTGCATCCATCTAGCATTAATATCATGCTCATATAGATTAAAATCCTTCATCTTGGTGTTGTCTAGTCACTGGATTGCTTATACAAATTTGAGAGCAATCTTATACTCGCATCTTTTAGAAGGCAATGGGTCGATTTGTTATGGTTTTCATATTCATGTTTATATCTGTCTAACCATGCATATAATGACTTGATTGAAGTGTTGTGTATTGCAGATACAGATACAGGTCCACTTTTCACACACACATTTTTGGCGCCCACCGTGGGGCAAAAAATTACTTTTTCCGGCATCAAAATCATTTTTTTTTATCCTGCAAGTTTCGTCCATATAATATTTGCGAAATATTGTATGAGTAGTTTCACTGCATCGTACACCATTATATTGACACCTGCATTTTATCGTATGAAACAAGATTATATCCTGAAAATTGTTGTACGAATTAGAATATGGACTCGTACGACATACTGATTCTATTATATTATGTCTTTCTATATTGATTTATGACTCATATGACATACTGCTTATGCTATCTTCTGTCGTTCTGTATTGATTTTTAACCCATATGATAAAAGTGTTCTGTCGTTTCATTTTATGAGGATTGTCGTACGATTCTATTTTCTAATAGATTAAAAAAATAGATTACTTTTCAGGGTTTTTCTTGAATTAAATTTTGATTGTGCTAACGCTGACCCTAAATTGTCTTCTGTTTGTCTGAGATTTTCATAGCCTAACCAATTTCTTATAGGATGCTTGTCAAAGAATTTATCGATCAAACATACGCCTGTCAAAGAATAAAAACAACATGACTATTGATGCGTTGTTTTTGCAGGTTGCCTAAAGAGAAAATCGACCAAATATCGTGTATTCTTTAAATTCATTTTTAGGCACTTAAATTGCTATTTGGTTAAAGAACAAATTTGTCTTTTGTGTTTTCAGAAAAATCTGAGAGGTAGGAGAGTATGCTCTTGT
This sequence comes from Cryptomeria japonica, assembly GCF_030272615.1. Taxonomy (NCBI): domain Eukaryota; kingdom Viridiplantae; phylum Streptophyta; class Pinopsida; order Cupressales; family Cupressaceae; genus Cryptomeria; species Cryptomeria japonica. The sequence continues at coordinate 497,683,952 of NC_081408.1, forward strand.
CTTTTATAGACAATCAGAAATCTAGACCCTTGAAGCTTTTTTCTAACTTTTGAGATTTGTATACCTTTAGCAGGCTTGCCACAGTGGGAAAAAGTAATCACCCTGTGAGAACGACCCAAGTGAGTATAGCTAGACCTGAGCATTCCTACTCACTAGAATAAATAGGCCTCTGGTGATTAAATTCTCAGAGGATGGGATTATTTAAGTTTTCTCTTTGAGATATCTCATATCGAGCATTTTGTAGGGCCTCACGGTCTCAATCACGTTTACGTGACTATGGATTGTTTCGGTACCTTGTCGGGCTATAGGCCTCAATCATGCTTGTGTGACTTCAAGGGGTAATTTCAAATGGAATTCCTGACTAAGAACTATAAAATTAGAAGCTACCCGATTCACCTCTGAAAGGTTGATAATCTTTGTGCAAGAGAGATAGTAACTCTCCCAAGACACTTGCCATATCATGCCCCCATTAGTGTTTGGAGTCGGATAATACGGCGTTGAGAATCCATTGCACGAGACTCAGTGGCCGTATTCTGATTAGCTATTGGGTGTGTACCTAAGTCAGCAAGCAAATATTTTCTTCTCTAAGCCAACTTCCATAGGATTTGCATGCTGTGATTGGAGTTACTATTTATACTGCATGTTTTCTGTGTTTTCATCCCTCAAACTAAAACTAGAGAAAAAAATCAACAAACTCAGTGATCAAAACTCTGTCTGTGTCATGAACTAGTCCATCTTGGTCAAAATCAGTCCATCTCAGAATTGGTTATACTTAGTTGTCATACCCAGTCATTGAAAAACTCAGAATTTTTAGTCTCTACTCTGTGAACAGTCGTACGAGTCTAGTAAATTGTTGTCCTACACCATATCTTGTGTCGTACGAGTCTACTAAATTATTGTCCTAAGGTCAATCCTTTGTTGTATGAAACCCAACACTCTATCATTTAAAGCTAAATCCTGTGTCGTATGAGACATAACTGAACATAATCATTTGTCATCCGGGACCTACCCATTTGTCATACGGTACAAGGAAGCAACTCATACGGAACAAAATTGTTGTTGTCCTTAAACTGATACTGTCATATGGTCTTAGAAATATAGTCATACGAGTCTTTGATTTTGCTAGTCCACAACAATCAAACCTATCCAAAACAGTCTACAGTGAGCCTAAAACTGGTTATCATCCTTCTGAGCATAAACAACCTTGATAGTGTACCTTTGCCATTGTGTTGCATGATTTTGTCGATCATCTTTACGCTAGTTCAAACAAACATCTTATCAAACCTAAGTTAACTTGGATAACATCATACACAGGATAGATCATTCTTGAAACCAGACCATAGCTTAAGTTACTTCTCTCAATCACTACATTAAATGAACTACTAGCTACAATTTGATCTTGACTTCTGCAACACATTTGGCTCTCGGTCCCATCGGTTACAAAATGCCTGTTCAAACTAGAAATTCTCGCAGCAAAAAGGACAAAGAAAAAGAAATGCCCTTTGTGTCAAAAGACAATCCATTCTTTGTGGAAGACCCCTTTTACCATAAACCGTCCTCGTCACAGATACCAGTTTACGACATACCAATCTTTGGTCAGCCTCTATCTCCCACCATGTTTGGGGAAAGACAAGAAAGAGAAGCTAATAAATAAAACACTCACGATGACTTTAGCAACCATGTCACTGACAGTGATTCCTCGTCGACTGAATCTGAGCTTCCTGAACCTCATGAAGCCGAAGTACATAGATGTTAGAATGATAAACAATTTCAAAAAATGATGAAGGTCATCATGGCTAGGGAAAAAGAAGACTATTTCCTAGAATTAGCAAAGCAAGGCGCCAAACTCCCTACTAGTTATAATGTGGAGGCCCTCGTCACTAAAGAGGAAGAGACACCATGGGGAAAAATGAGAAAACAAATGCAAGCATTACAAACTACGGTCACAAGAATAGAAAACAAAGATAAAATGCCAAAACAATATTCTCTGGACACAATATGCCCATTCCCATTTGACAAAAACCTTTACATGTCTCCATTTCCTTCACGAGTTGAGATCCCAAAATTTGACAAATATGATGGTACCTCAGATCCTCAAGATCATGCCAGAGAGTTTTGTGTCGCTTGTATGGAGTTCATGAACGATCAAACGTACCTCACGCGCCTTTTCCCAAGGAGTTTAGGGGGTCAAACATGGAATGGTTCGCAAGCCTACCCAAAGGGATAAAAATGTTTGAAGAACTAATCCAACTATTTTTACAACAATACTCATACAACATTCATCACCTAGTCACTATGATAGAGCTTTGCAATACCAGACAAAAGACAAGAGAACCCTTTCTCACCTTCCTCCAACGATGGAGAAAGATGTTCTCTAGATATTCATGGACTATCCCAGATCTTGAGAAAATGGATATCTTCGTCAACAACTTAGTCCTTGAATTGAAATACAGTGTCTAGATGCAAGTACACCCTTCATTCAACAAAATGGTAGATAATGCCCTCAGAATGGAAGATGTGCTTATCAAAAAGGGAGATATATCACTTTGGAAAGAAACATCGCAAGGTTCTAGCTCTAAAGAAAAGAGTAAATACTAGAAATATGGCAAAGATAGCAACAAGAATGTCGTTAATGATGGATTGGTAGATACTGTCCAAGCAAAAACAAAATCCACAATATTTAACTTGGCCATTGGCACACAAGCACTTAAGGCAGCTAGAACTACAACAAAGAATCCCCCAAAGAAAACAAGAGAATGGTTTAAAGAAAAACCCTGGCTTTCAAAGCCTAAGCGTGATTTTACTCCTCTAGATGAATCATATGAATTAGCTTTTAAAATTTTATTAGCAAATAATCTAATAACATTACTAGACAATTCTACACCATATGACCCAGAAATTAGACCAAAATGGTGGAGAGAAAACGAATACTGTGACTACCATCGGAACAAGGGACATAACATAAACCACTGCATGAAACTCCAACATGAAATCCAAGATCTCATTGATGTAGGAAAGATCATTGTTGGAAATCATGCAACTAATGCTGATCATAAGGCCTTTAAAGATCCCTTACCCACTTATGAACAAGGAGATTCCTCAAAATCCAAGGGAGGAGCTAGAGTCAATTATACTTACACTAACAACGATAATATGATCAACATGATTGAATCTACTCAAGCTGAATATTGCAATGTGATCATAGTCCCAGATCACCAAAATCAAGCACAAGTTGCTAATGCCATGACTTGCGCTCAAAGGAAGATTACTCTCCTAGGAGCCAGTTCCTCAACTTTCGATCAAACAACATCAAACCTACCAAATAGACAAACAAACACAATCATGGCCAAATCAAAACAACCAGCTTCATTACCTTCTCCTGGTTATAGTATTATCGAACAATTGAAGAGAACCAATGCTAAAATCTCCATTTTGGAACTGCTTAAGATTTCTTTTGCTCATAGAGAGGTCCTGGATAAGGCTCTACTTACCACCAATATCCCTAAAGATTTAGACATAGATCGGTTTCAATCTATGGTGGGTCACCTGACTTCACCTCATTATCTCACTTTCTCTGAAGAAGATGATAACTCACTGAGTCACCCACATAACCAGCCATTACACATTGAAGCCACGATCCATAAATAGCTAGTTAAACATGTTTTGATAGATGGAGGCCCTGGGTTGAATATCTATACATACAATTTACTGACACAGCTGGGATTTTCTGCAAATGTTATTGATCCAACAAAGAAAATAACAATCAAGGCTTATGATGAAGAAGAAAGAACCTCTAAGGGTCTGGTGCGATTGCCGATCAGGGTAGGACCTGTAGAAAGAGATGTCATTTTTCAAGTCCTAGATCTTCATCTTTCATACAACATCTTACTAGGCAGGCCATGGATTCATGAAATGAACGCTGTACCATCTACGTATCATCAATGCCTAAAGTTTCCTTATAATGGAGTTGAAGTCAGTATTCCTGCCGATACAAGTTATACCTACAATGCATTAACGCAGAGTGCTGATGCTTTTGTTCCTTATAATAGAGCAGCCTTCACAACTGAAAGTTTAGAATCTTTGCTGAAAGATTTACAAAAGAAATTAAAAATCACAAACACTAGCATAGATGGCTACAAGATAAAGCCTATACTCTCACTAGTGTCTCTTCCTCCATCACCAAGACAGTTAGGAAAACCATCAGAGGTTATGAAGCCACAAGCTTCAACTCCAAAAGTCATGTATGATGGTCTCTTTATACAGTCCTCTACTTCTCTTGCAAGTGAAATAGAAGAGGATGATGTTCTCAAGTCACTTTTCAAAGAAGACAGTGCAAACAAAGAAATACGACATTGTGATATTTCTCTGACACAATATGGTCCAAGCTATAAGATGCTTCAATGCATGGGATATTCAGGTACTGGTCCTCTTGGCAAACATCAAAAAGGTATTGTTGAACCTATTTAGTTACAAACTAAGTCTACCAATGATAAAGCTAGACTGGGATATGATCCAAGAAAGTCATCAGATCAGAAGCACATGCCCCACCATCAACGTAAGTGGAAGAAAAAGCTACTACCTTTAACAACACAAGAAATTAATACTCAACAAACTCAGGAGGAATGCGACGGTGAAAAACAAGAATTGCCCACCGAGAGAGAGGAAATAGATGGTAATCAAGTTCCAGTTATATCAGCTATAATACCATAGGATGTAGAAGTCCCAGAGGATATGAGAGATGAAGTATACAGAATTAGAGAACTGTTTGCACCGCTGAACATTCTGGTCACATATACTGGCAGACAACAAGTAGATGATTCAGAAACTGATTCAAATGAGTATGAATGGGGTCCTGACCATCTCTCAGATACATCTACTACATAAACCCCTAAAGAATCCAGTGATATCATAGATAATGCACAAGAGCTAATATGCCTAAAAATGCAAAAAGAAATGGAAGAAATCAAACTAAAAAGATAAGAAGACTATGAATGACAGATGGAGGAAGAAAGGACACAATTTTTCTTCACCTACTAACTCTACCTCTAATGAGGTAGGAAAAATCAGGTACAAAACTATAAAAGAAGAATTAGAAGCTACAGAAATAGAACCAGTCATCAGTCCAGAGGAAGCTGAATGGAAGAGACGACAGGGATTAACAGAACCGTCCAAGTCATGTCCACAAGTGTTTTAAATACAAGTAATCAATGAACCAAATCACGAAGGAACTTGCAGCATCAAAGATGTGGGTGTTGATACTATATATACCTTTACTAAGCCACTTGAAGATGAGTCAGCAACTTCATCCTATGACTCTGATGACTCAGACATGATCTCTATTTATAACAACTATTCAACAACGCATTATGACTACTCTGTCATGAATGATGAGATATTGTCTACTGTCACACCATGATAGGTAGTCCAGTCTGAAGTAGGTGACAACACTAGAAGTAGGTCGGTTGGGTTAGGTCCAATAAATACTAACATGAATTTCGATAATCATGTCGTAACTCTTCCTAGTCTCGAGACACATATGCAAGGTAGTCTTCTGGGACTCGACTAGTCGGTCCAAAGCCATGATGATAGTACCGTGAACTCCCTTGAGCCTATTCCAACCTTATCCTTAATGCATCCGGAACTGATTGATTGTACTCTTTATAACCAACCCTTGAATGTACCTACTTTTGCCAATGACTATACATTAGTCTACTATCTCAATGTAGTTGAACCCATGTACTCTTCCACCAATGAACATAATGAAAACATGATTGAAGTGGATATCAAGTATCTTAGTCGCAAAAACAAGGAAAATAAAAATAAAATATTTGATGGCAAAAACCACATTGTGATGGTGTCAGAGTCTAAAAAGAGAAAATAAAGGACATACTTAAAGGTGAAAACCTCTCTGAGGTGCCTGAAGGTGAGATACTTGATATACTACCAAGTCACTTCTAGGAGAGGTCTTCCATATTGATCGAGCTAACTCAGCCAGTGAACATTGGGAGTCAAGTGACACCACACATCATTCATTTAGCTCAATCACTATCAGCAGAAGAGTTAAAAGATTTTAGCAACCTTTTTTTAGAAAAGAAGATCAACTTTGCATGGACATACTCAGTTATGCCAGGACTAGATCCTGATCTCATCATGCATCATCTCTCTATTATACTAGGAGCTAAACTAGTCAGGAAAAAACTCCATAAGATGCATCCTCATGTGGCACTGCTAGTCAAGGCTGAACTAGAGAAATTGCTAAAAGCTGGATTTATCAGAGCTATAGACTATGCATAATGGATATCAAACATAGTACCTGTATCAAAGGAAGACAAATCTATTAGAGTTTGTACAGACTTCAGGGATCTCAATAAAGCATGTCCGAAAGATGATTTTCCATTGCCCAACATTGACATGATAGTAGATATGACTGCTGGATATGAGATGTATTCCTTAATGGATGGATTCTTTGGTTACAATCAGATCAAGATAGCACCCGAAGATCAAGAAAAGATAGCTTTCACATGTGCATGGGGAACCTTCTGCTAGAATGTAATGCCATTTGGTCTAAAGAACATAGGAGCAACTTACCAAAGAGCAATAACCACTGTCTTCCATGATATGATGCATAAAAACATGGAAGATTATGTTGATGACACCCTAGTAAAGAATATGAAGAGATCTACACATATTCAAGAGCTAGGCCTCATACTAGATAGAATGGAAAGATTGAAGCTCCGGTTAAATCCTAAAAAGTGTGCATTTGGGTTAACATCAGGAAAATTGCTTGGTTACATAATTTCATAAAAAGGAATTGAGGTTGACCCTGAAAAGGTCCAAGCTATAATGGAAATGCCTCCACCCAAGAATATCAGTCTAATGAGAAGTTTACAGGGCCGTCTTCAATCAATAAGGCATTTTATATCTCAGCTAGCAGACAAAGCTCAACCCTTCACAAAGGTATTAAGGAAAGAGATTCAATACAACTGGGATAAAGATTGTCAATGACATTTACAACAAATCAAATAATATCTTTCTAATCCACCCATATTAATGCCACCGATTCAAGGTAAGCCACTGATCCTGTACATATCAGCTACAAATAATTCACTGGGGGCACTTCTAGCACAACAGAATGACAATAAAAAGGAACGAGCTATCTGTTACATCAACAGAACATTGGTGTCATATGAAATGAACTACACTATAATAGAGAAGGCATTCTTAGCATTGGTCTTTGCATCACAAAAATTAAGGCACTATATGTTATCACACTCCATTAAGCTGGTAGCCAAGATTGATCTACTCAAATATCTTCTCAGTAAAGAAACACTTACAAGAAGAGTGGCTAAATGGGTCATGGTTCTTATTGAATTTGATATTGAATATGTGGAATGTAAAGCCATCAAAGGATAAGTTATTGAAGACCAACTTGCTGATGCTCCACTTGAAGACAGTCAACCTCTGCATATAGAATTCCTAGATGAATCAATCATGCACCTTACTTAACAAACATGGAAGATGTTCTTTGATGGGTCTTTCACTCAACATGGTTCTGGTGCCAGAATACTTTTTATTACTCCTTAGAAATACTCAATTCTGAAAGCTTATAAGATTCTCTTCCCTTGCACAAACAACATTGCAGAATATGAAGCTTTGGTAAACGGGATCAAGCTGGCCATCAAGTGAAAGATTGTTGAATTACACATCTATGGAGATTCTCAACTCATTATCAACCAAATCAATGATCTATATCAGATGAGAGATGAGAAACTGATGCCTTATAAGAGAATGGTGGATGATCTCAAGAAATACTTTACCTTTGTATCATTTCAGCAGATCCCCAAAACAACAAATAGAGCAGCAGATGCAATGGCCACTTTGGCTTCTATACCACAACTACATGAATCTAATTTTCGCTTTGAATTCCTGGTGGAAGAGTTACTTTATCTTGCCTATGATTCCCTAGAGTCCCAGATGGTCTGTTATATTATTGGACATGACTCATCTCGTTATAGCCACATTTATTCTTACCTACGTGACCAAGTTGTCCCTGCTAATCTTTCCCAAAATGAAAAAAAGAACCTAATCCGAAATGCATCACAATATGTCATCATTGCTAATGACCTATTCAGATGAGGTTTAGATAATACTTTGCTTAGATGTCTAGAAACTAAGGAGTCCCAACGTGTATTATCTGAGGTTCATGAAGGTGTTTGTGGATCCCATTCGAACAGTCTAACTTTAGCACGAAAACTACTAAGGGTTGGCTACTACTGGCCAGGCATGGAGAAAGAAGCTATTAAATTTGCTAAAACTTGTGAAAAATGTCAGTTGCATGGGCACCTTATACATGCTCCAACAAGGGATCTCATACCCTTTGTGACACATTGGCCCTTCCAACAGTGGGCATTTGATCTAATTGGCCAAATATATCCTGCATCATCTAACATACACAAATTTATTATCACTACCACTAAGTACTTCACTAAGTGGGTAGAAGCGGTTCCGCTCATCAAGGAAACCGACAAACAAGTAGCTTTATTTATTCTTAATTATATCATCTGGAGGTATGGTATACCTTCATCCATTATAACTGATAATGGAGGATAATTCAAGAACAAAGATCTAGACGAACTCTGTGAGAAGTTTAAAATCAAACAACACTAGTCCTCGATATTACCCTCAAGGTAATGGACAAGCAGAGGCATCCAACAAAAACCTACTGACTATCTTGCACAAAACAGTGAACAAATCTGGGAAGGATTGGCATCTGCAACTCAATCCTGCACTGTGGGCTTATAGAACAAGTATCAGAACACCTACTGGGGCTACACCTTTTTCTTTGGTGTATGGGTCCAAAGCAGTATTACCTATTGAAGTAGAAATACCATCTCTAAGAGTTTCCTTGCAAGGTCTTGTTACTGATGAAGACCATAGAATATCTAGATTGCAAGAGCTCGAATTGCTGGATGAGCGTCGGCAAGTGGTGTTTGATCATCTCAGAGTGTATCAAAAGAGAATGTCCAGAGGATATAACAAAAAGGTTCGACATCAAGAATTTCAGGTTGGTGACCTAGTCCTGAGAGAAAATCCTAAAAATCAACAGTTTCGAACCCAACTGGCTGGGTCCCTATATCGTTACTGCAGGTTTTGGCTCTGGTGCCTATCAACTCTCAACATCAGAAGGAGAACAGCTCTGTGAACTGATCAACACCATCCATCTGAAGAAATTCTTCACTTAAATATTCTCTGCTCCAACAACATATGTGGCGAAAAAGTCCTGAAGAAATCATAAAAAAACCAGAAAATGTCCTAATGAAATCCTAAAAATCAGAAAAAGTCCTTAAAAAAATCCTAAAAATCAGAAAAAGTCTTGAAGAAATTCAAAAAAAAAAAAAGAGAAAAAGAAAATAGAAGAAAAAAAAAAAGGAAAAAAGAGAGAAAATGCCTTGGTGAAAACCTGGTAAACAAGCACCTCGGTAAAAAAAAAATGTATCTCTGCCAAGCAGGTGAAAGCCTGGTAAACAGACACCTCTTGTACTCAAGCGTTCCATCTATCAACACAACGTTGGCATTCCCGCTTTCATGCATCTTTGCTTTCGCTTGTACATATTTGAGTCACTTTTGTGACATCCTGGTTCATTGGAACCCTCATGTCTTGAAATCGATCAATGTCCCAGTCTTAGGTAATCAACAAGAGCACATTACATGTCCTAAGAAGTATCAATCAAGTCAACCTTACGTCAGTGAAACCTGGTCATCCACTTCGAGTCAGTTACCTGTCTTCTGACTATTGAAGAGTTTTATCACTGAGTTAACAAGCAAAACAACATAATGGAAAACAATCACTAAATAGTTTGAGCTATGAATGAAAATTTTCTTTGTGTGCTGTCTTTTATACTGGTTTTTGATTATTATCCCTCTGAGTAACTCAAGGAAGTCTATCTTGACTAAGAGGAGCAAGGATTGGGGGCATAATATCTTCTTTGTTTTCTGCTTGAAGGAATGATCCCAATGATTTGAAAACATCTAAATTAGTTGGGTGTCTGTGATAAGAGCCTTCACATCAAGGTGAAATTACCTCACATACCTCGACTCCGCTTATTTGAATGCTACAGGGAGGTTCCCATCATTTCTTTGTCTGTTTTGAGGGAATTTCTTTATTGTGCAATCTGGGTCCATGTGTAATCTGTCCAAGGATATGAACGAAAAAAGGGTCATTGTGGACAAGATAATTAATATTGCACATGAACAACAAGGAACTTTAATCTACCTGCTATAATTGTAAAATGCTCAATGATGACAAATTAAGCTTTTCAAAGTCCAGTGACTAGGTTTAGGTTGCATCTGGTTTTGCATCTCATTTTGCATTTTATTCCGCATCTTGTGAATTTAGAGTGATTTTGGTATGGTAACACTAATCTCTGTATCGCCTAAATGAGAGTTGGAGCTTCATCATTTCTTCGCTAAGTGGTCTCTTTTCATCATTTCTCCAATCGAGTGCTTGTGTTTTGAGATATTAGCTGCATACATGAGCATCTTATATAGATTCATACATTCACTACCATTCATTTGCATTCATCTTATTGCACATAAAAATGAAAAATTTACATTACTCATTACTCATTACTCATTCTCATTCATTTATTTGCATATGAAAAGAAAGAAAAATAGACATTCATATTCCATATGCATCCATACATTCATGCTGAAAGGAAATGCATACATATAGAATAAAGCATATAAAGGACATCTCATAATCGAATCAACACAAGTACGATGAAATCAAATCAAGAGCTCATAAATCAGCTGTCCTGAGTCCATTTTCGGGATCTAAATCAAAATCTGATGTCAATTCTCTCATCAAAATTTCATGATGTTGACCACTTAGCGCTTTCATCAACTGCTCATTCCCTTCTTCAATTTGTGCTCAATCTCTTGTCAATCAACGCTGAGTCTCAATTTTATTCCTCTAAATCACTTTCGTGCTCAAATCATCATCATTGCTAAAGAAATTGCCTATAATCATGTACCCTCACTATCTTCTGATTTTGCTCCCGAGGGGGCATACTCATGACCTTATGACCTCACATACTTCAATGTCAAGAAAATTTTCAAATCTTCATCGAAAGTCGAGCAAAAAAAATCTTTTTCAACTAAAGAAAATCAATCAAATAAGACCTCATCGCTAGGGGCATCTCAACTTCATCGCTTTATATCAAGTTGAGATTTATTGATCATCTGAATCAGATCAATCTCTAGGGGCATATCAGTTTTATCGCTTCATATCAAGTTGATATTTGTCTTTTATTTGAATCAATCTCTTAACGTTAATCAGTTTCATCGCTTTTCATCAAGTTGATTATTCATTTAAACTCAATCAAGGGTTTAAAGAGTTTCTTTGATCACACTAAATCTAAGTAGGTGTTCAGTATTTGTTGCTTTGGATCAAGCTGGACAATTTATCTTCATCGTATCTTGATCAATCAAGTTCAAGATCGATTTTTATCATCACTCACTGTGTCTAGATCAATCAAGTTCTAGATCAGTAAGATCCGCTTCTTGATCAATCAAGTTCAAGTTTAGTATCTTTTGTTTTCTATTGTTCCTAAGTTCAATCAAGTTCGGGATCGGTATCGCTTTAATCAGACTTCATTCAGCTTCGTCACTTTGAAACAAGCTAAATAACTCGCTTTCATCTAGTTCGTGATCAATCAAGTTTAGAACTAGCATCTCCTAGACATCAAATTTTCTTTGAACCAATGCGCTGCTCGCACATTAATTCAAAGAGGGGCAAATGTAATACCCTAAAAATGGTCATCTAAACAATGGGCCCCTAATCTCGACAACATCACCAAGGTCCTAACCAAAGGCAATTAAATAAATCTTGAGCACACAATTAATTCTTTAATCATCAAATGTCACATGGCAAATTAATCACTCAATATTAATTAAATATTTATTTAACTAATTAAATCATTTTAAGAAAATCATTTTAAACAATTATCTTATTTATTTTAATTGAATATCCTTGCATATTTAATTAAATAAACCAATTTGCCATTAAATCATCAAAAAGAGGAATTTAATTAAATAAATCAATTGAGCACAAATCTTCAAAAATGGAAATAAATCAGAAAAAAGGAATTAATTGACCAAGAAAGAATTAAAAATTGAGAAAAGAAATCAATTGGAGATAATCTTGAAAAACAAATTAAAAATTGATAAATAATCTCAGAGAAAGCAATTAAAACAATTAAATATTAAAATTGAATGAAATAGAGAATAAATCAGTTTTTCTTGATTTTATCTTAATTTTAGTTTAATTTCCTTTAAAACTGAGAAAAGCATCCAATCACATCAATTCATATGGATTGTGCTTCCTCTTGGAAAATCTTGACCGCTCATCATCATTTGATCTCAGCCATTGGTTTCTTTATGAATTTTCTATAAATTCAGGCTCATCTCTCATTCAAAAAATCTTGGAGGCTGGAGAATATATTGTTATTATGTTGATTTTTCTCTAGGTTCATTGAGAATATTGCATACATATTTAGGTCATTTATCTCATTTATTGCTTAAATCTTGTTAGATTAATCTTGCATCCATCTAGCATTAATATCATGCTCATATAGATTAAAATCCTTCATCTTGGTGTTGTCTAGTCACTGGATTGCTTATACAAATTTGAGAGCAATCTTATACTCGCATCTTTTAGAAGGCAATGGGTCGATTTGTTATGGTTTTCATATTCATGTTTATATCTGTCTAACCATGCATATAATGACTTGATTGAAGTGTTGTGTATTGCAGATATAGATACAGGTCCACTTTTCACACACACAGGACAATGCTCAAATGGTAGATGAAATCATTGAAAAATGCAAAAATCTAATATTTTCTAATATGGGTGCCCAAGGTATGACCATTGCGTGACTTGATACGTATATAATTGCTAATCCTCAAGGAGCACCTCAACAACGGGTACCTTCACAACAACCCCCGCTAGTGCCACTTTCAATCCAAGCTTAGATAATATCACCACAATAGAGCATTCCATTTGCACCTATGGGATTTCCACCTATGGGTATGATGGAAAGACATTAACAACCTTTATATGACACATCACTAGGGATCACATCATTTACATCCTCAAGAGGAATTATCTACAATGCACCCACTAATGTACCATCGATGCAACCCCTACTGGAATTCCCATGGTTGCTCAAATTCCCATAACTTCCAACATAGTACAAATGACTCCTTTCATCAATTTAGTCATGAGACCATTGAATTTACCTTCTATACCAACATAAACTTGGACCACATGAATGCTAGGTTATCCTCCACTACCTAGTACACAAGTCATGACTAGGAGCATGAGTTATATAATGCCAACATTATTTGTGTCCCCACCTGTATAGTCTATGCCACCAATTGTTAGTATGCCTCAACATCAACCTCAAGTGAGCATGCCACCTACCACCTCATAACCATGATTTAGTTACTTTCAAGCATCATCTTCATCTTATATTGTTCCAAATGCAAAACAGTTGCTAGGTGGTATTCATAAAAAATATCCATTTTATAGTACACCACAACCTAATGTATCCCATCCAAGTTATTTTGGAGGTAGTTATCTGAAAGGTAGTGTTCCTCAAATTCAACAAACTCAAAATGTGTAGTATCAACAATAGTAAATTCCTTCACAATAGATTGTGGAAACTTACTCACAACCACCTCAATATCAACATCAACAATTACCCCAATATCAACAACAACAAATACCTTTTGTTCAACAAAATATTCTCGTTCATCAGAACATGATAAACTATCAATATCCACAACAACAATCGAGTAATGTTTTCTCATCTCAAATGGCATATCAAACACCACTTTATCAACCAATAAAACCATCTCCTGAGCCATTCCTACTCAAAATTGAATGGGAAGAAATGAAGGTGACCCTTAAAAATTTATAGGATAGTAATTCCGAGAAGCTTTTCAAATTTAATGATCTTTGTCCATATCCATTTGATAAGTCAATAACATCAATGCCATTTCCCAAATGTTTTAAAATGCCAAAATTGGATAAATACAACGAGAAATGTGATTCACATCATCACATCAAGGAATTCTGTATGGCTTATCAAGAAGTTGCATATTGTGATAATTATGTCCTACATCTCTTTCCTAAGAGTCTTAGTGGTCCATCTCTAGAATGGTTTTCTAAGTTACCATTCGACATCATTACTATATTTGTAGACTTATCAGAAATATTTGTGGCCCATTATCATTACAATATAGAAAATGATATTTCCATGCTTGGTCTTTATCAAGCCAAACATAAAGGAGGAGAGAGTCTTTTGGATTATATTCAAAGATGGAGAGCCCTCATTGGTTGTCTTCCTTGTGCAGTACTCAACACTCAATTGGTTCTAATATTCACCAGTAATTTACATCCAAAGCTTGCGTATAACATTCACTTAAACTATGCAGCTACATTTAAGGATATCATGTCTAAATGACCACCAATAGAACAAGCTTTGATTGATGAAGGGATCATCAAACTCTATAAAGAGTCTTCTCATAAACCAAGTGGTGTCAGAAAAAATTATTGGAATAAAAACAAGAATGTTGTAGGAGACAACATTACTGATTCTAAGATCGTTCAAATGGTTGTGGATACCAAACCACCACCTGGACAAGCATATTCTAATCAACAATAATATGCCAACTCATCACCAATGATACATGTCAATCTACCACCTCAGGTTTATCATAATCCTCAAACGTCAATATCAAATATGTAAACTAATCATATAAATGCCATCACTATTTCTCAAGCTCCTCCTTGATAGACAAATTATAACAACCCAAGATGTTAGTTTGCACCTATGGGGGGACCCTTAGATATGATTTTTAAGCATATGGAGTAGCATAATATGGTCATGTATCCACAAACAATATCGTTTGATGAGTCTAAACCCAAGCTTGGTTGGTATAAAGAGAATGAGAATTGTGCTTATCATCATGTCAAAGTTCATGCAATGAACAAATGCATGAAGTTTAAGCACCTAGTCCAAGATCTTATTGACCAAGGAAAAATTGATGTTGACCCTATTGCAAGAAAGTCACCTGATGCAAAATTAGGTATGTATAAAGATGCCCTTCCTAAACATTAAGGAGACACTAGTACGTCAAATGCAAGTCAATCTCATACAACCAATAGCATTAGCTATAACAGAGTCCCGTTTGACTTTACCTAGGTAGAAGAGCATGTAAATATGATTCGTTTCAAGGGAGTTGATAATCAATGTGCCACAACCACTAGAAGAGTTCACATGACAGTTCTTAGAGCTCCACCTCCTACCACACCTCAAGTTCTTGTGTCAACACAATACAATATTCTTGAACACTTAGGGAAGACCCCTACAAATAGCTCTATTTTAGATTTGTTAAAATCTTCACCCACTCATTAGGAGATTGTTAACCATGCATGGCAAGAAACCCATGTGCCCAACAACATAGATCCTATGCAATTCCAAGCTTTAGTAGAAAATTTATCTACCACATACCATATCAGCTTCACCCAATTAGATATCATGGTTCCTAATCTAAATCATATCCATTTGCTTAATATCAAGCCCATTATCATGCACTACAAAGTAAAGAAAGTTTTGATCGATAATGGTTCCGCCCTAAATCTTTGTACATTAAAATTTGTTACAAAAGTAAGGTACACTATCATGGATTTGCATAACCAAAGCATCACCATCAAAGCATATGATAATGCAAAGAGAATCTCAGTGGGGATGATCAATCTTCCAATTCAGGTAGGCCTAATAACACATGATGCACTTTTCCACATCGTTGATCTTAATCTTCCATTCAACATCCTTCTTGGTTGCCCATGGATCCATGCCATGTAGGCCGTGTCATCCACTTATCATCAATATTTCAAATTCCCATATCAAGGTCATGAAATTTCCATTTATGGTGACACACCACTACCATTTGATTATTGTCATGCTCTTGAGGCATCTTCCCCATATTCCCATCATTTCCCAGGTATCAATGCAAGAATCCCTCAAGTTACTCCATCATCCTCATATATTGATCCTGGTTCCATACTTACTGATGCTAAAGAAAAAAATTGCATTTCATCTACCTTTTCCTAGCTCAAGGTCAATGACACCGACTATGGGGAATATGCTTTACAAGGAACCCTTGTAGTGGGTGCATTACCTCTAGATCCTCATAGCCATGGAAAAAATACCAAAGAGAAAAGCAATACAGAGCCTGTGGTTATAATGTGTGGTCCTACTACATTTCAATCTCATGGTGAATGTAATCATGAGGTCATAGAAGGAGATATCAATCGGTGGCTTTTCAGAGATGTTGTAAACAATGATACTTGACTTAATCATTTCAAAGAGAAATACCTAGTAGCACACAAATTGGATACCAAGAAATGGAATCACCAAGGCAAAGGATTAGGGCAAGAAGAACATGGAATTCAAAGACTTGTTGACCCAGTTCGAAATGTTTTCCATCTAGGGCTTGGTTTTGGACATTCTTCTCATGAAGCCTCGACTTTGACAAGCACTTCTAGAAATAATGAAAATGTTTCAATTGATATTGAAAATACCTAAGGAGGTTATCAAACAAGCTTACGATGATATGGATAGCTCCTCATCCTTTGGCACATCCACCCTCTTTGACACATCTATTCTCTTCATTGACCTTCCCCTTCACCATCTCAAACTCATTGATTGGGGTCAAACTATTGTACATCTTGATACATTCCATGGCGATGACATGCTCTTGCAATTATTGGGGGTGAATGAGTGTGCACCATATTATCATCCAACCCTAAATACAATATACAAGTTGGACCCTCAAGGCTACTTTGGGGAAGAGGGGATACTTAATCGCAAAAGTGAAAAATAATTGAAAAATCAATTGTCTATAGGTGAAATCCTTTTTGAGGCACCTATAGATTCTAAAAAAGTAAAAACAAAGGATGTATCTTTTGGTGAGAACCTCTCCGAGGTGCTAGAAGATGGGGATTCCCCTCTTCCTCTCACTGACATACAACTCCTAGATAAATCCCTAATTCTCATTGATGGGACAAGAGAAGTTAATTTGGGAACTGCAAAAAAAATCCTTGCATTACTTATGTGGCAACATCTTTATTTGAAGAAGAGTTCCAAGTTTTCCTCCAAATCCTTCACAAGTGACCCATCAACTTTACATGGTCTTATGCAAACATGCCCAAGCTTGATCTTGAGCTCATCGTACATCACCTAGCCATTGATCCAAATGTTAAACCTGTTCAAGAAAATATTTGAAAGATGCATCCTCAAGTTGCATTACTAGTCAAAGCAGAATTGGAAAAATTGTTAGAGGTCAAGTTTATTCGATCGATTAATTATTCAAAATGCATTTATAACATGGTACCTATTTCCAAAACCAATGGAGCTATCTAAGTATATACAAATTTCAAATCTCTCAACAAATCATGTCTCAAAGATGATTCCCACTTCCCAACATTGATATCCTGGTTGATTTAATTGCAGGACATGAAACTCTTTCCCTTATGGATGGTTTTTAGGCTACCACTAGATAAAAATTGCAAAGGATGATCAACATAAAACAACATTTACCACCCCTAGGGCACTTTTTGTTATCAGGTCATGCCCTTTGGTCTCAAGAATGTAGGCAATACATACTAGCGTGATATTCCAACAATATTCCATGACCTCATGCATAAGATACTATTGGATTATGTAGATGAAATCCTAGGAAAATAAAAAACTAGGGAAAAACATTTAGTTATCCTTGAACAAATTTTTGAATGTCTGGCTAAGTACAAGTTGTGCCTTAATCCTAAAAAGTGTGTGTTTGGAGTTACATCAGGTAAACTCCTAGGCTTCATAGTTTTTAGGTGTGGTAAAGAAGTTGATCCTAAGAAAGTTAAGGCAATCTTATAAATGTCTCCTCCTAAAGCATTGAATAATTTGCGTAGTCTCCAAGGAAAGCTACAATCTGTTAGATGCTTTATTTCTCAACTCACAGATAAATGTCAACTATTCACACATCTTCTTTAAAAAGGTACAAAGTTTAAGTGGGATGCTCAATGTCAAGAAGCATTTGATAAAATAAAAGAATATCTAGCTCATTCTCCAGTGTCAATGCCACCAATTCTAGGAAGACGATTCCTCTTGTATACCTCTGTTAGTCCAATTGCATTGGGAGAAATCCTTGCCAAGCATAATGATTAGAGAAAAGAACGTTCCATTTTTCTATATTAGCAGAACCTTGGTAGGGTATGAGCTCAATTACTCACCTATAGGAAAAACATGTCTATTTGTTGTCTTTTGTTCATAAAAGCTTTGACACTACATGATAAGTCATATTGTTAAGCTCGTTAGTAAGATTGATACTTTAAAGTACCTATTATCAAAGACAACCCTTACTGGTCTTATGGCTAAATGGGCCATGTTGCTTAGTGAATTTGATATTCAGTATGAAGACATAAAGGCCATTAAAGAATAGGTAATTACAGACCAACTGGTGGAAACACCCCTAATGGATACTCATCCTTTAATTGTAGAATTTCCAGATGAACATGTTTGAACAATCACAACACAAACTCCCTAGAAACTTTATTTTGATGCTTCACACACATAGAATGGATTAGGGGCAAAGTTATTATTTGTGACGCAATAAGGGGATCTTATTCACAAAATTTTCAAGTTGTCTTTTCCATGCACCAATAACATTTCTAAATATGAAGGTCTTATTGCTGGTCTCAAAACATCTATACAATGGAATATTGCATATATCCTTGTTTATGGGGATTCACATTTGGTTGTTAAATAGGTGAATAACGAGTACCAAACTAAGGATGATATGTTGTTACCATATAAAAGGATGGTTGATGATCTTAAGAAGAGCTTTCAGAATATTACCTTTGATCAAATCCCTAGAGCACAGAACAAGACAACTACTGCAATGACCACTATTGGTTCATTAATTACAATGAAGACAAACCATCCAAAATATAAGTTTCTGGTTGAACTACTTCTCTAGCCTGCTTTTGAGATATCACATACATATATGGTGTGCAAAATTATTGGTCCCTAATCACCCTGGTACCATGACATTTATGCCTATCTTAAAGATAGTACCCTTCCACCCAACATATCCTGAAATGATTGTCGTAATTTCATTCATCGATGTGCTTGATTTACACTTATAGGAGATAATCTATATCATCAAGGCTATCATGACATCCTCACTATATGTTTAGATTCAAATGAAGCCAATCTTGTGATGAAAGAAGTGCACGCCAAGACTTGTGATGCTCATATGAGTGGATATGTTCTTGCCAAACAACTTTTGAGAGTGATATTATTGGCCCATGATGGAGCATGATTGTTGCGATTTTGTTAAGAGATGCTTACCTGTTAGCAACATAGTGACTTAATTCATGTTCCGACATATGATTTGCATCCTATCACAATGTCATGGCCTTTTTCTACATGGGGCCTCGATCTGTTTGGTAAGATTCATCCTCCTTCTTTAGATGGACATAAGTTAATCATTGCAGATACTAAGTATTTTACCAAGTAGGTTGAAGCTATCCCCCTCACTCTTATGACTGGTGTTCAAGTGTCCAAAATTATCTTATATCACATCCTTTGCTGCTATGGAGTTCCCTCTACCCTCATTATCGATAATGGAACCCTATTTAAAAACCAACACATGTGTGATCTTTGTTCCACATATCATATCTAGCACCATTGGTCTACCCCATATTATCCACAAGGTAATGGCCAAGCTAAGGCAACCAATAAAACCTTGTTACATATGCTCAAATTTTTTGTGAATGAAACTGGTCATGATTAGCATCTCCGTCTAAATCCTATCCTTTGGGTATATCACACTAGTATCCAAATTCCTATGAGGGCTACTCCATATTCTCTTGTCTACAATGCATAATCAATATTGCCAATTGAGGTCGAGTTACCATCCTTACGTATATCCCTAAAATATTTTGTTTTTGATGAAGATTATAGGGTGGCCAGGTTAACTCAGCTGGATCTCCTTGATGAACAATGTTGAAAATCATATAGTCACTTACAAGTATATCAAACCAGATTGAAGAAACAATATCAAAAGAAAGTTCATCCTCATGAATTCAGGGTTGGTGATCTAGTGCTTTGAGAAAACCCATGGAATAAAAAAGACAGATAAAATAAAGGAAACTTTGAAGTCAATTGGTTGGGCCCCTATGTAGTCCCAACAAAATATGGTTCTAGGACCTATCAACCATCCACTCTAGATGGGAAGGCTCTCAATGACCCCCTAAATATCCTGCATTTGTAGAGATTTTATACTTAATCCATGGAAGTATAATATTCATATATCAAAAAGTTCAAAAAAATTAAAAAAAAAAACAAAAAAAGAAGGAAAAAATTAAAAAAAGAAAAAAAATCGTCCTATGGTGAAAACTACCTTTGGTGGCACCTTGGACATGTATATATGGTGAAAACCTGGAAGTAGGCATAGTATGTGAGGGTAGTTATATTATCCTTCTACTTCTCCTTTTTGCCTTATCATATCATAGTATCCTTTGTTACTCACCTCTGTGAATTGCATTTGTACATATCTCCTCACTTGTCCTTTTCTGAGCTTTTGTGCAGTGATCTCCTAGTTATTGCTTCTTGCACATAAGGGTTATGTAGGTTTTTTTACATAGTGTCATTCCTTCCCTATATAGGTTTTTGATTTTATCATGTATAGGTGTGCCTTATATTTAGGCTTGTTTTAATATTCATATATGTGTGTTGGTTGTGTTTCCAAGATCATATCCCATCAGTTGGTTCTTCAATAATCATCCTTAACCATCTTTGTCATCATGATCATATCAAGTTCCCTTTTTGTCAAATCCATCTCATCAATCCTTTATCCAATCATCAGTCTATGCATGATGTATCATTTCTCTAGTTAGATGTTATCCAACCTTCATTCATCAGTCATCCTTTGGAAAAACACATCTGTGACACTTGTGTTGTATTTGATTCTTTTTTATCTTTGTTTATCTTTTGAAAACCTATGGTTTGTGTCTTCTTAGTCACCATGATCTTTCATATCATGGTGTGTTAGGGATAACAAATCTAGGGGTTTTATTTTGTTGGTTTTTGTTTTGCCTGGTGTGTTTTTGATGTATCCCATGTTGTTCCCTCATGAGGTCTTGGTTATCTCATGTTACATTGGGGCATATCCCTTTGCTTGTGTTTTTTCTAGCATAATTTCTAACAACATTCTTTGTAATCTGTGTGCTGCTAGATCAATCTTTTGTGTCTTTTTATTTGAGTCAGTTTGTTTTTGAAAGACATCTTGATTCTTTGTACCTTGATGTATCACATATGGTGCTAAAGAAAAATAAGTGCTCACTATAATGGCAATCCATGCCAAAGATGCTCATTCTACATGATTTTTTCATTTGCATTTGCATCGCATCCATCTGGTTCCTTTCCTTTTGTGGTTTCATCTGGGAATGTGCACACATTCCTCATTCTTCCAGTTGTCATTCTAGTCCTCATCAAATATCCCTAGAATATTTTGTATCTTTCATCATGGTAGAGTTGGATTGATTCACATCCCTCATTATACATAGGTTAGCATGTAATACATACATAATGCACGTTCATCTATCACCCACTCATGTCATGTATTTCATGTCACAAATCATATCATATAGCATGAGTCCTACATGTATGTTTTCATCATGCATCATAGATTAATCAATATATAATGCATATTCACACATCTTATAGCATAAGTATCACATGCAGATATCCCATCCTGCATAATCATTGTAACATATGATGTCATTCATATCATGTTCATATCTCATTGTTATTCCATGCATATTAATTAATAACTATCATGTATATCCATGTCATGAAGATTAAACATACATCATATTCACCATGTAGATCATCACATCAGTGTATATGCATTCTGCATCACAAGTCTGTCAACATAGGTCATATCATAATCACATCATGTGTTATAATAATTATGTCCACACATCACACCCTGCATCATATACATGTTAGGACATCATATCATGTGAATCATATCATAAGCATGCATCCATACATCATCATAAGTCAGACATGTGTCAAAACATAACAATGGCACACATAAGGGGGCAAATCAATCACTATCATATATATACATTAAAATATCTATCAAAAGAAAATATGTACAAGTTGTTGGCATGTTGGAATAGCTGATAGAGATGATGATGTACGAGTAAAGGATGATGTTGATATGAGGAGATTGATGGACTATTGATGATGATATATTGATGGACTATTGGTGATGGTATAATTGTGATATGATGCTTTATGTTTAGTTATTTGTGTTATCATTGATGGAAAGCATGTTTGTTTATGTTTGGTATATCATCTAAGTAATCTAGTATAGCCTAATCGATAATGAATTGAGTTGGACAACAAATCTGCTAAGTTGCAGTCAATTGGTAAGTAGGAACAAAGAAGGAGATGGTTGTGGTAGAGATCCGTGTTGAGTTAGGTGTTGTGGTTTGGAATGTATGCTTATGACATTATAATGAGTCTATGAATGGAACCACATCATGTTTGGAGAACCGAAAGTCATGTTTGTAATTGACTGTTGTATATTCTGTGTAGAGTTTGAGAACCGGTGACAAGATATTTAACCGATGATGTTTTATGGTTTGGCGGTGAATCTTTTCATGATCTTATCTTAGTGGTGACGTGTCAGAATCCGTGTGAAGTGATAAGATGCTATTTGAGAATGATCAAGGAACAAATTTATTGGGAAACAATGAAGTTCTTAGTAGAATGTGTAAAGGGTTTGACATCTTATCAGATCGATGTGCGGTAATGTGTTATGATCATTCAATGGCTAATTGTCTTGAAATTTGTTGTAATGATCTGTATGATGAATTGTAAATGATTTGTAATGATCTTTAATGATCTGAAATGTAAATTCATTGTAAGTTAGGGTTATGTAACTGACCTAGTTGAAAAGTGTATTTAGGCCGAGTTTGAGAAGAGATTTTGTGTTGGTGATCAGAAAAGGAGAGTGCGCCAAACTAAATTGAGATGTTTGCATGTGTGAAGCAGATTGGAGCTAAAATGGATCTGTACTAGAAAGAAGAGAATGCTTTGATCAGATCATTTACCCATTGTTCCCAACAGTTACAACAGTATTAAAATCCCTTTACCGGGTAGGTCCTAATAGGCCTGATATTGTAAATCCCTTCACCGGGTGGCTCATTAACTTGAGTTTAAATCCTTTAGCAAGGTTACCCCTAACGAGGTATATCTCCTAATAGGGTTGAGGTTAAAATCCCTTCACTGGGTGACTCCTAACATGGTCTGCTCTTAACCGGGCATTATTGTAAAGCTCCTAACTGGGCTAGGCCTTTAATAGGGCGTATTCCGAAAGAGTGAAAATTTTTTGGGTACCGATTCCCACCGTGGTTTTTCCCATTTGGGTTTCCACATGAAAAATATTAGTTTTCATATGCTGGTTGATTTGTTTATGTGTGGATTTGATATCATTACATTGTTTACATGTTGATGAACACATGAATGAGTAGTTTGGTAAATCTTCTTTAAGTGATTGATTGAGTAGTTACCGGTACTGGTTATGAACTATTTTTGAGAAGCACTTTCAGATTAATAAAAGATATGAGTTTATTGCTATTACTGATTCACCCCCCTCTTAGTAATAACCAGAACCTCACAATAACAATTGGTATCAAAGCACTAGGTCCTCTTTGTGCAAAATCTTAGCCGCTTGAGGTAAAGATCCTTAAGGATAACATGGGGGAAGGTTCAATGAGTAAACGAGAGATTTCACAAAAGCTTGCAGAATCTGAAGAAGCCTATGATGAACTAAAGGTCAAGTATAAAGATTCATTAGCTAAGAGAAGAGAGCTAGCTCAGCAACTGATGGAACTCACTGAAAATAGTTCATCTGAGGAAGCAAACATCAATGCCTTGGTTAATGAGGTAGAAAAGTTGAATGATGATAAGACAAATCTAAGGAGAGAACTGGAAGCCCCTACCATCAAGATGAGTCAAGAGTTGGAAGGCATAAGGAGAGCTGATCACACAATAAGAGATAAGGATCCTATGATATTAAAGCTGAACTGGGAGATTGGTAACTTGCATGCACAACTTCATGAGGAAAAAGAGGAAAAAGAGGAAATACAAGTTGATCTAGACATGGTTGTCTTTTAGAGAAAGTCTTACAAAGAAGAATGAGGAACTTACCAAGGAGTTGGATGATGCAAATGAGTTACTAGCTAAATTCAACAAGAGCACTGCTATGCTTGATGAACAAATTCAGTCACAAAGGCAGACCAGAGATACACATGGATTGGGATACACAACTTTTGAACAAGGAGAACAATCTAGTACCAAGGTCACCATGCATGAAGGCAAATTTGTACCAAAGACCAAAAAGAGGAACACCAGTAAGAGAACCTAAAAACCAATATGTTTTAACTGTCATAAGATAGATCGTACTACTAATGTTTGTAGAGGTAGATCCAATACTTTTGATGGGTATAGATCTAATGCATATGAAGGATATAAGCTTAGTACTTTTAATGGATATTTCTTCAATTGTAACAAGTATGGGCATAGAGATATTGAGTACAGGTCAAGAGTGAACAGTCATAGATCTTACATGGGTCAGGGGTGTAATGGCAATTGGTAGAGATATTACAATGACCGAAGAAACCCTACTTGGCAGAGACATTATGTGAATCGGTCTAGTCCTTATGAAAGAGAGAACAAATGGAATGTGACATTCAATCTATCACAACTATGGTCATGTTGCTATGAATTGTCAAAGAAGAACTGGTAGAGGCAATGCTAGACCCTAGAGACAATCTGGAATGGATTGTTTTCATTGTCACAAACTGGGACATATTGCAAGGTTTTGCAGAGCAAGGATGAACCAACTGATAAATCAATCTGCTGACCAAAAAGGGAAGAAGAAAGTTGATATGGAAGAGACAAAAAATGTGATGAATAAGATATGGAAGAAGAAAAGTGAGAAGATATCATCAGAGGACTCCAATTCTTCACCTAGTATGGAGAATCCTTCACCAGTAAACTAAGCTATGATGAAGCTTAGGGGGGAAATATTGTTAGATCCATTTTTGGACCCCCTAAATAGTGTGAGGTAGGTCAAATCTGCATATTTTGATGCAATATGATTTTTGAATTGGTTACATCTTAAATCTTTAAATTGAATGTGATATGTGTGCCAGTATCAAGTTTTAGTGTTGAACAATGATTAGGGTATGTTAAATTAGTTTAATAAAAGGCAAATAATATTGGCATTTTGGTACATTTTGTATGACCAATGATTGAAATGGTTGTCATTGTTGGCAAAATCATCTTCTAAGTCTTTATAGTCCATCGATAAAGAAGTAAAGGATAACTGGTAAAGAACAAGAGTTCTTATTCCTATTAGCAGTAAGTTAACCAGCTAAGAAGAGTATACATCGACTAAGTAGTGTGTAGATAGGGTAAGCAGAGTGTAGACTGACTAAGAAGTGAGTAAACTGACACATAGGAGGTCAACTGGCTAAGCAGTGAACAAACTGGTACACATGAGGATAATCAGCTAAGTAGTTAATAGATGAGTATACAGGAGGTAACTGGTTAGGTAGAATTTGATTGGTACACTGGTATAATAGGAGTCTTAATTGACAGACTTGGAAACATTCATTTAACATCCAGATGAACCTGGCAGTCAACCGGCGGACTTATCGACATGAACGAGTGTCTTGACTGATATTCCTGAAATAATTTTTGAAGAGTAATTTATGGAGCGGTAAGATAAATTTGAATCTGATGTTTTGGAGGGAAAGTTGGCATCATAACAAAAGGATAATATATTCACACAATTAATTCTAAGAAGGTTGTTGTCAATGTGAAAAAGATCTGTGTGAAAGTAAATAGGGGGAGCAGAACAAAGTATTGCAGATACAGGTATGAATCAGTGAAGCTGACACCGATCGGTTAAGCAGAGCATGTAGAGTGGATCTATGAGACAAAGGTAGTGTCATCAGATAGATTAATCATCCTTATTGCCTTCTAACAATTGAAACATTGTAAATGCTTTAACATGGTGAACCTAACCAGTTCTTCATGTAAAATCTCTTAACAAAGTCACTTCAAATATGAAGTTGTAAAATCCTCTAGCAAGGTGAACTTTTACAGGTTCTAAGGTATTCCTAACCGGATACCAGTCACTCCTAATAGAGTGATATTCTTAGAAAGAACAGATTGTAAGCTCTTAACAGGGCACTCTTTTTCACTACAGTAAGAGAGAATGTGGGTTATCCCCACCATGGTTTTCTCCCTCTAAATAAGGGTTTCCACATATAATTACCTATGTTATGTGATATTTATGTGTACATGCAAATCTCTTTTCTATGATGTTATTTGCTTTCATGATTTACACAATGTTTAAGATAATGCAAAGGATAGTGGCATACCAGTTATTTTGATTGGTTGAATTATGAGTAAATTGCTTTAACTGATTCACCCCCTCTCAGTCACCAGTTAAATACTAACAATTGGTATCATAGATTTGGTCCTTTGGAGAGAAGCTTGACAGCTTGAGGAAAAGATCATGGAGGAATGCTGGTATCAGAGGCAGATTGATGAAGCCAATGAAATTATTGCTCAGCTAAAAGAGAGACTGAGAAAATCTCTTGCTAAAAGAAAGGAACTAGCTCAACAACTAAATGAGAGTCATGATATCATAGATCAATTCTCTAAACAAAGTGGATCTGAAGAAGTAGAAGAAGAAGTATCAGAACTCATGGAAAAGAATAAGAAGCTGACTGAAGAAATCACACATCTCAAAAGAGAACATGAAAATCAGGCTCTAAGAATGACTCAGATACTGGAAGCCAACAAAAGTGTTGATGAAAGAAAAAGAGATGTAGAAGAATTTTTTTCAAAAGCTGAAAGAGCCAAAAGGCTTGCTGAAGAATCTCTAAGAGAAAATGATGCGATCATCATTGAAAAATATGAAGAAATCTGAATTCTCACTCAGGAGAATGAATACATACATGAACATTTGCATGACAACATAGAGGAAAAGGAGAAGATGATGAAAGAGATTGAAAAACTCAAAAATAAGTTGAAAGCTACAAATGAGAGAAATGAGAAGCTGAGGAAACTCAATGAAAGCTCAGAGAAGAACAAAGGAAACAACTGGTCTTGGTTACTCCGGTACAGGTCCTATAGAAATTGGAGAATCATCTAAATCCAAAAGGATGAAGGATGATAAAAGGAACCATTCAGGAGTGAAAGGCATGAAGTTTTCTAAATCTTCTTGTAATCATTGTGGTAAACCGGGTCATAAGTTTGATGTTTGTAGAAATAAACCGGTTAGTCAAAAGAAGAATTTCACCTTTGATGGTTACTGCCATAATTGTCACAAGTATGGTCACACTGCTTATGAGTGTAGATCTCAATCTAGCAGCATGTCAAATAGAAGAAGATTTAATGGATATTGCTTTACATGCAATAAATATGGACACAAATATGTAGAATGCATGTTCAAGTCAAATGTTTCAAGATCACCATTCAAACCGGTTAGCCCTAATAAAAGGAGTAATCAGATCAATGCCACCTATTCCACTTGTGGTAATTTTGGTCATGTTGCAACAAATTATAGAATGAGAATGGTTTAGAGAAAAAAATGCAGGACCATGGAGGACAACTAGTATGGCATGTTTCAATTACCATAAGATCGATCACTTAGCCAAAGAATGTAGGAACCGATCCTATAACCGATCTGAAGGCAAGAACCGGTTTGGCAAGAAGAAAGGGAAAAATGACCTAAAAGGAAAGAAGACAATTGAAGAAGTGAGGAATGAAATGAAAAAGACATGGATTAAGAAGGAAAACAAGGAAAAAGTCATTCTAAAACCAAGTCATTATCCATCGGTGATGACACTTCCTCTTCAAACTAGGCATACCTATACTCAGGGGGAGCACATATGGTAAGATCATTTTTGAATCCTCTTAACCAATATAAGGTTATGTCTATCTGCATAGTTGAGATGCATAAAAGTTATCCTAAAGTTCCTGTTTGAGAAATGTCTTGTGAGTTAATTGTTTGTGTATCGATATTAGTAACAAACAATTGGTAAAAGGTAAATCAGTGTACCTTAAGTTGTAAGTTTCAAAACTAACCATTGTATCATAACACCGATAAATCTCAATAGATAAATAAGGAAATGTAAATAGATTTCACTTACCTTGATTTCTTGTGAACTTTCTCAAGCTCTTGTGCAACCAAAGGCGATTAAAACCTTGCTAGTGATATTTGTGCAAAGGATTCAAGGAGAGTGATAGTGGTGTTTGGTATTTCTAAGGAGAAGGTATTCAAACCCCGTTTGAGAAAAAAATGTTTGAAGGTCATCATGGCAGCGCCTATATTGACTCCTGTGTTGGTTGAAGCTATTAAATAACCTCAACCCAAGTTCAAGATGCATCCAA
Organism: Cryptomeria japonica; assembly: GCF_030272615.1. Classification (NCBI taxonomy): domain Eukaryota; kingdom Viridiplantae; phylum Streptophyta; class Pinopsida; order Cupressales; family Cupressaceae; genus Cryptomeria; species Cryptomeria japonica. The sequence continues at coordinate 497,712,565 of NC_081408.1, forward strand.
TGAAAGCTGGTGAGATCGACATGACCAGTGCCTTATCATTTGTGCCCTCCGATGTATTATTGGTTGAAGATATTCGCTCCTATATCCATTGCAAGCTTGAAGAAATTGGAGAAAATTACATTTGAAATAAATTTAAAGGGTTCTGTATTAATGATCAGTTGAAGGCAGAATATTTACCTCTAAAAACCAAGGGTTTGTTAAATACTGTTGATTTTCCCGATCAGTTTCATGCTGATTGGGTTAGGTATGTATTAAGTAGAGTACATGATCAATTCTTGTGGCTAGAAGCTCAAACATTGATCAAGATAACAAAGGATGTGATTCAAAGAGTGACAAGGTTTAGTGCAATCAGTGAAGCACTAACCCTAAGAACAATTTCATCCACTGAAGTCACCTGGTTGACCAAATCCTGATGTGACAGTAGAGCAATGAAAATCACTCATATAAAGGATACCAAAGTAAGATTTGCTTCTGTAGTGCTAGGTTATAGAGTCTATCAATCAAGCAAGATGAATAGTGTGCCGAGTGGTGCCATACATGCTGCCTATCAAATCATCAAGGAGGATGCTACATATGATATTTGTGAGATGATCAGAAGCCAATTTCTGGTAAACATGGAGAGAATCAAGAAGGACAAGAAGCAATCTTTCAAATATGGCTCACTACTGGTATGCATATTTTTCTATGTGTAAAACTTCTTTCCAGGTAAGGGTAATATAGTATGGTCTAAAAAAAACCTATCATGGTCTAGATAGGTGAAATGATTAGGGATTTAGGAGATAAGTTTGGAGAAATAATGTGGGGATACTTTAAGGAATTTCAAATCAGGATGCACAAAAGGGAAAGAATACCAACTAATATAGTGCAGAAGTACAAAGACAACATTTGCTTTCTTGTAGACACAGATTGTTGCATCATTCAAGTGGTTCAACCCAGAACCTTTTGGGTTCCACCTATGGGTTATGAGGTTGCAACAGATATTGTTAAAATTCATGCAAACATGCTATTGTCCAAACCAGTAGACCAGAAGGCAAAGAGATTTGGAACTTGTGAGGAGGCAAGCTCCAAAATAAAACAGGAACTTAAGGTGCCAATCATAAAAAGAAAATTAAGAAGAATGATTGATACCCTTGACAAAAAATATGGAGGTGAAGCATCCAGTGCCACTACCTTCACCAATACTAGTGAACAAATAGGGGCCAAACCTAATAAAGATGAAGAACTAACAAGTGAAAATAAGAAAGTGTCAAAGACAAAACCCAAGGGGACTGCAACTACCAAGCAACCAACATATACAAAAGAAAAGGACATAGGTACTCCTGTATCCTATCCAAGTAAAGATAGACTGGTAGGAGTAACTTATACCATAAAGAAGAAGAGTGAAGGAAAATTTGACCCAAAGGCTAAAAAGAAGCCCTCAAAAGATGAAAAAGAGGGTGATAACACTGACACTTAATTAGATGTGGAAATTAAAGAGGTTAGAAGAAGTGGAAGAAACATAGCTCCAACAGTTGAGGAATTGGTCCATGGGATCAAATAATTTGGAGGTTTGTCTGGTGTTGGGAAAACATATTATCTCTGTCATGAAGAAGGCAAAAGAAGAATTGAGGAAGCCCTAATATGGAACTTGCACAAGTTTTTTAGAACTCCCAGTGAATTATATGGAACAATTTCATCATATTTGCAAGATCAAATTGAAGGGAGATGGAAAACAACTCCAGCCATTGAGAAAGAGCACATGATAAAAGCACTCATGGAAGTGCAACATGATTTAGATCTTGATCAAGCTTCAGTAGTAGCTGAAGCATGAATTCAACACTTTAAGATAAGAAATAGAACATGGAGAGTGGCTATAGGTGAAGTTGAAGTGATACATAAATAAAGTGTTGCCTTGTGGAAAATAATCATGAATCAACAAAAGGATGCTGAAGAAGAAATAGCCAAGGGAACAAAACAGGACCAAGGTGTAGCTGCCCTTGACAAAGAGAAAGGTAAAGACAAAGAATCTACTAAAGGTTTTGATGTTTTCTTAGTTGAATAAATCATAGGAAATGTTGTTTCATACATTCCCAATCTGACAAAGGATGTCGAGCAACCGGTTCATTCTTCACTGATGAAGGAAGGTGATCAAACTAAGCATCTCGGTAAGGATGAGGTGACAATTGAAGACATTCCTTATGAAGATACACCTCACAAAACTTTAGTGACACCAAAACCTATTCTGTCAAAAAAAGGCAAAGAGAAAGAGAAGAAAGTAAAAGATAAGAAAGCAGTGATGAATACTCCTCCGACAAAGAGGAAGTTAGATTTAGAAAAGGAAAGTGAAAAGAAGAAAGTAAAACTCACCACTACAACCAGTTCTGAGGTTGAGACTATAAAAAGGAAGATGAAATAGAGGAGGAAGAAGAGGAAGAATCGATCATTAATATAAATAAAATGACCCTCAAGCAATTGATGAAAGTCTCAGAAAAATTGAAAATTCAAGTTGAAAAGGCTAAATTGAGAGAAAAGAAAAAGAAGGCAAGAATTCTCAATTTTGCCATGACAATTCTATCTGACCTAATTCTTGACATTGTTGTTGATGATAATGCACCTGTCATTGATCATTTGGGCACTCTTGTAACAACAATCCATTCGGAGGCAACCATCCTGGAAAAGGTTGCAGTAAGACAATATGAATCAAAGAGAGGAGAAAAACTAATGGAAGAAATATCAGTTGGAAAAGTTACCCTCTCCAACCACATAGAAGAGGTGAAAAATATACTAAATGAAGTTGGCCATTATTGGTCAAATCTTCAAGTTTTATTGATTTAATAAGAGATCTAGAAGATAAAATAACTCAGACTCAAAGAGAAATTCAAGATCTGAGAGGTTCTTTTGTTCCTCTTAACAACTCAGCAACAATTTTTAGTGGCAAGGTAAAACAACTCAATCATGAAATCAAAAGGTTAAAAGAAGAAGATGACAAACGAGGTTTTAGTTTGTTAGAGCTACAATGCTATTTGGCACCAATTATTGATTTCATGCAAAGGAATCTTAAAGAAGTAGAATGTCTCATAAGTGAACTTGACTACAAAACAATTGATGATATGGAGAATTTTACTACAATTTTGCATGGAAACTTCACCACCATGAAACAGGTAAAGCCTTCATGGGAATCCTCTTTGAAAACAACTCAAAAAAAATTCAAAGAAATTTTTGCTTTACTTTGACAAATCATTTTGTATAGTCTTTTCCATTAATGTCAAAAGGGGGAGTTTTGGAGAGTTTGTACATTATGAGTAATAAAGGTCAGAACTAACACATTTCTGTAGTATTTGCCACCAATGCCAAAGGGGGAGTTTGTTGGCATTTTGGTACATTTTGTATGACCGGTGATTGAAATAGTTGTCATTGTTGGCAACATCATCTTCTAAGTCTTCATAGTCCATCGGTAAAGAAGTAAAGGATAACCGGTAAAGAACAAGAGTTCTTATTCCTATCACCAGTAAGTTAACCGACTAAGCAGAGTATAGCCTGGCTAAGCAGTGTGTAGACAGGGTAAGCAGAGTGTAGGCTGACTAAGTAGTGCATATATCGACACACAAGAGGTCAACCAACTAAGCAGTAAATATATCAGTACACAGGAGGATAATCGACTAAGTAGTTAATAGACCGGTATATAGGAGGTAACTAGTTAGACAAGAATTTGATCGGTACACTAACATAATAGGAGTCTTAATCATCAGACTTGGAAATGTTTAGTTAACATCTAGATGAACTGATAGTCAACCAACGGACTTATCGACATGAACGAGTGTCTTGACTGGTATTCCAAAATTTTTTTTTGGAGAGTAATTTATGGCACGGTAACAAAAAATTGAATTTGATGTTTTGGAGGGAAAGTTGGCATCAGAACAAAAGGCTAATATATTCACACAATTCATTCTAAGAAGGTTGTTGTCAATGTGAAAAAGATTTGTGTGAAAGTAAACAGGGGGAGCAAAACAAAGTATAGTAGATACATGTATGAATCGGTGAAGCCAACACGGATTAGTTGAGTAGAGCATGTAGAGCGGATCTATGAGATAAAGGTGGTGTCATTAGATAAATCAATCATCCTTGTTTCTTTCTAACAATTGCAGCATTGTAAATCCCTTAACAAGGTGAACCTTAACCAGTTCTTCATGTAAAATCTCTTAACAGAGTCCCTTCAAATATGAAGTTGTAAAATCCTCTAGCAAGGTGAACTTTAACAGGTTCTAAGGTATTCCTAATTGGATACCAATCACTCCTAACAGGGTGATGTTCTCAGAAAGAACAGATTGTAAGCTCTTAACATGGCACTCTTTTTCACCATAGTAAGAGAGAATGTGGGTTATCCCCACCATGGTTTTCTCCCTCTAATTGAGGGTTTCCACGTATAATTACCCATGTTATGTGATATTTATGTGTGCATGCAAATCTCTTTTCTATGATGTTATTTGCTTTCATAATTTACACAATATTTAAGACAATGCAAAGGATAGTGGCAGACTGGTTATTTTGATTGGTTGAATTATGAGTAAATTGCTTTAACTGATTCACCCCCCCTCTCAGTCACTAGTTAATAAATGACAAATAAAAGGTGCTTTATAGTCTCATTTTTCACTTAGCATTTTTGAGAGCATATCTGGAGAAACATAGAAGAGATTTTAATTGATATTAGTAGAAAATTGTGAAGATTTATGGAAAAGTGAATCAGTGGAAGAGTATTCAGACTAGAAACCCTAGTTGTGAAGAAGTATGATGATACCAACAAGTCTGATGTAGTTGAGAAACAAAAGATAGTTATTATTTAATAGAAAGCTCAAAATGATGCTCAACAAAATAGTGCAAAGGAAGATGCTCAACCTATAGAAGATGAAGAAGATGAAGAAAAAGAAGAGGTTACTGCACCAAAATAGGTTATACCTAGGTACGTAAGGTTAAATCATTCTGAAGACTAGATAATAGGTGACAAGAATACTAGAGTGTAGACTAGAAGAAAAATCAGAGAAAGCTCTTGTCTGATTTCCACAGTTGAACCAAAGATAGTGAGAGAAGCTCCTAAGGATGATGACTGGTTAAAGGCAATGAATGGAGAGCTTAATCAAATTGAGAAAAACAACACTTGGTCACTTGTTCCTAGACCTGATGATAAAAATGTGATTGGTACAAAGTGGGTATTTAGAAACAAGATGAATGAAGAAGGAGAAGTTGTTAGAAACAAGGCAAGACTAGTTTGTAAAGGGTATGTAGAAGAAGGTGAAGATTATGAAGAGACCTTTGCACTAGTTGCTAGGCTTGAAGGTGTTAGATTGCTACTTGCATTTGCAGAATTTAAATGCTTCAAAGTTTACCAAATGGATGCGAAGTCAACATTTCTAAATGGTTTTCTTGGAGAAGAGGTGTATATTGAACAACCCGGTGGGTTTGCATTGTCAGAAGATAAGGATATGGTATGCAAAATGCATAAAGCATTATTTGGATTAAAACAAGCACCAAGGGCATGGTATGAAAGACTTCATGCACATTTGATAAAGATAGGATTGCAGAGGACTAGTGAGGACAACAATATTTATTTGAAGACTGACGGAGACAAGATGTTGATTGCATAAGTATTTGTTGATTACATCATATTTGGAGGAAATGATGATATGTGTATGACTTTTGTAGATGAGATAAAGGAAGAGTTTGAGATGTCTATGATAGGTGAGATACAAAATTTCATTGGTTTGCAGGTCCAACAACTGGAAGGTGGAATTTTTATTAGTCAAGCTAAGTATGTGGAGGAAGTATTGAAGACCTTTGGAATGGAAGACTATAAACTAGTTGGGACACCTATGGTTACAGGTTGCAGATTGTCAAAAGAAGATGATTCACCCTTAGTGGATGAGAAGGAATACAGATCTATGATTGGGAAAATTTATTATGTTGTTCATAGTAGATCAGATATTTCCCATGCAGTTGGTTTAGTAGCAAGATTTTAGAAGAGCGCTAAGGAGACACATAAGACAACAGTGAAGAGAATTTTCAGATATCTTAGAGGGACAATTTACTATGGATTATGATATCCATACAAAGGAAATTTTTCTTTGCATGTATTCAATGATGCAGATTGTGCAGGAAATGTAGATGACCAGAAAATCACAACTGGTGGAGAATTATTTCTAGGCGGTAGACTAGTATCTTGGACCAGTAAGAAACAAAGTTGTATTTCTCAATCTACACTAGAAGTAGAGTATGTGGCTGCATCCATGAATTGTACATAAGCAACATGGATGAGACATGTCTTGGAAGGATTCAAGGAGGATATGACAAAACCGCTAGTCATACATTATGATAAAACTAGTGCTATAAACATTTCAAAGAACCTGATACTACATGCTAGGACTAAACATATTGAATTGAAGTATCATTTTTCTGAGAGAAAGAGTACAGGAAAAGAAAGTAAGATTGGAGCATGTGTTAAGTAAGGAGAAGTTGGTAGATATATTCACTAAGCCATTACCTAAGGAAACCTTTGAATATCTCAGAGGAAAGCTAGGGGCTATACCCCTACACAAGATCAACTAGGATGCCAGTGATGCATCAATCCAGTGGACTTCTTGAGTATCTTTCACTATGGGTTGATGAGAAGAGGGATACTCCTCAGTGGGAGTAGAAGAGATGAAGCAACATAAATGAAGACAAAAGATGCCTTTGCACCTTTGGCATTGCTATCAAAGGGGGAGAAGAAATGACAGGGAGAAGAACAATGACATGGAGAAGTAATACAAAAGAGGAGAAGATCAAGTGAAGCATAAATAAGTACAACATGACATGAGTTCTTGGTATTTGTCACCAGTTGATTGTTTTGGTGTTGCAATCTTTTAGTGTTGCCATCAATACCAAAGGGGGAGAATGTTAGCATGCCAACATAACTAATAGAGATGATGATGTACTAGTAAAGGATGATGTTGATATGAGGAGATTGATGGACTGTTGGTGATGATATATTGATGGACTGTTGGTGATGATATAATTGTGATATGATGCTTTATGATTAGTTATTCGTGTTGTATTTGATGGAAACCATGTTTGTTTATGTCTAGTATATCATCTAAGTTATCTAGTATAGCCTAACCAGTAATGAATTGAGTTGGACAACAAAACTGCTAAGTTATAGTTAACTAGTAAGCAGGAACTGAGAAGGAGGTGGTTGCAGTAGAGATACATGTTGAGTTAGGTGTTGCAATTTGGAATGTATTCTTATGACATTATAATGAGTCTATGACTAGAACCACATAATGTTTGGAGAACCGAAAGTCATGTTTGTAATTGGCTATTGTATATTCTGTGTAGAGTTTGAGAACCAGTGACAAGATCTTTAACTGATGATGTTTTATGGTTTGGCGGTGAATATTTTCATGATCTTATCTTAGTGGCGACGTGTCAGAATCCATGTGAAGTGATAAGATTTTGTTTGAGAATGATCAAGGAATGAATTTCTTAGGAAACAACAAAGTGCTTAGCAGAATGTGTTAAGAGTTTGACAACTTATCAGATCGATGTGTGGTGATGTGTTATGATCATTCAATGGTTGTAATTGTCTTGAAATTTGTTGTAATGATCTATATGATGAACTGTAAATGATTTATAATGATATTTAATGATTTGAAATGTAAATGAATTGTAAGTTAGGGTTATGTAACCGACCTAGTTGAAAAGTGTATTTAGGTCGAGTTTGAGAAGAGATTTTGTGTCGGTGATTAGAGAAGGAGAGTGTGTTGAACCAGATTGAGATGTCTGCATGTACGAAGCAAATTGGAGCTGAAATAGATTTGTACTAGCAAGCAGAGAGTTCTTTGATCAGTTTAGTTACCTGTTGTTCCCTAATAGTTATAACAATATTAAAATCCCTTAACTAGGTAGGTCCTAATAGGCCTGATATTGTATAAATCCCTTCACCGAGTGGCTCATTAACTTGAGTTTAAATCCTTTAGCAAGGTTAACCCTAAAAGGGTATAGCTCCTAATAGGGCCAAGGTTAAAATCCCTTCACCGGGTGACTCCTAACATGGTTTTCTCTTCACCGGGCATTATTGTAAAGCTCCCAACTGGGATAGGCCTTTAATAGGGTGCATTCCAAAAGAGTGCAAATTTTGTGGGTACCAATTCCCACTATGGTTTTTCCCATTTGGGTTTCCACGTGAAAAATCTCAGTGTTCATATGGTGGTTGATTTTTTTATGTGTGGATTTGATATCATTACACTGTTTACATGTTGATGAACACATGAATGAGTAGTTTGGTAAATCTTCTTTAAGTGATTGATTGAGTAGTTATCGATACTGGTTATGAACTGTTTTTGAGAAGCATTTTTAGATTGATAAAGATTTCAGTTTACTGCTATTACTGATTCACCCCCCTCTCAGTAATAATCAGATCCTCACAATAACACAAGTGTATCAATATATACATCATATGGTATATCATGAATTAAAGAATAAGTTCATCTCTGAATGATCATGAATAAAGAATGGCGATCACCTCGCATGCTCAAAAAATCTATATGGGCTGCAAAGAATCAGATATGAATACATAATGTGTATGATACATAAAAAATAATCATATGCACCTGCGTCAAGCTGTGTCAAAATGCTCCAAGGAGACTAGGTGGGTCCTTGTCTATGGATCCCTATGCAAATCTTGATGTTGAACCTGTACTATGCTTGCTGCCATGTGTGTGAGTCCTCCTGCTAGATCCATCAGTACCCTGGCTACATCTCCTTGATCCCCTGCTAGACGCCATGTTGTGAGATGAGTTGGATTCCCTCAACCTGGGTGGTGGCATATATATCGCACACTACTTTGGTGGGACAATGCTCTCGTATTGACACTGATACCAACCCACCCAATGAGAAAGTACCTCTATCTCAGCTAACTACCAATCTATCATAGCCACCAAAACTGTCTCTTCTCCACCACCAATCCCAACCTGACATCATGCCTCATCCCTCTCTCATTGGTATCTAGCAACAATCTCCTTGATTTTCCACCATAAATGCTCAATGACATCCCTCATAGCTCTAGCTGCATTCCTCTCTTGCACTAGTTGGTCCCTCTCTGTATGTAGTTATGCCCTCGCTACTTTGTCTCTCTTCTGTTTGAGGCTATCCCTCTCCGTAGTGATAATCCGTATCATCTCATCTGTTCTATTCATTGTCTCCTTGAGGGATAAAATCTATGCAGCTAGATCAGGTGGTATAGATGACCCCTCTCCTCTCTCATCTTGCCTTTTCCTGCAAGGTCACACCTATCTAAGTGTGCTCCTCCCTTGAACCTTTCTTTATCCCTATGGTGATACAAGTGTGGCTATTGGGGCACCAACACTTGTTCTATTCTTTAATACTATTTCAAAAAAATGCTTTTATTTGATCAAAACAAGATTTTATTATAAGAATGACGTAAGAACACTCTCACCATAAACCACAATGTATTCAACACAAAGTGTGAATGCCAAATATATCTTCGTATTTGATCAAATTTGTAAAATGACAATATGAACTCAAAGTTTCACTTTTTTCTTCACTTCGACAAAGTTTTGTTGCATAAGATTAAAGATAGATAGATAAAATTTACAATGAGCACCCTAATATATATAGGAGAGAGGCAATCAACGAATCTAGGAAAGCTACAACAAACTATGACTAAGTAAAAAATGAGTCGTACTTGACTTAGAACTTTTTCACATTCTAGATGCAAAAGTGTATATACAAAATGACACTTGAAGTGTGAATTGGAACTACAAAAGGACACTACTATAAATGCATAAAAATGACTAAGTGTCTAGAGCCTCATCTTGTTTCCAACATTCTTCACCATTAGAGTTTTCATGTCCTTTCTTGGTAGTCCATACTTTAAAATTCTTAGGTCCTGGTATATGGAATCTTGTTGGGTGAAAATTTTGTATACTTGAGAAAGCTTACAAAATGTGGGTTTCACCACAGTATGTGAGCCAATATCTCTCAAAAGGAAAGATATGGTCCCTCCTACTTGTAAAGGAAGGCTCCCCCTTTGTACTTCAAACTATGTTTAGTATTATCCTACCTGATAACTTTACACTAATCCGGGATGATACAATTACTTTACTCTATCTTTTCAGAGTATGTATCTACCCAATTCTCTAATTAGAACAAAACAACAAAATAATTTCAACTTGCAGTAATCTTAAGAATCTATGCTAATTGGGAGAAAAGTATCCATAAGAGTACAAAGCCTTCTATTGCTCTCTTTTTTTGAAAATAACTTTGGGATGGGAAAGTAACTACAAAGCTCAAAGTCTTCTTCTAATTACTGTCCTATCAACCTTTTACAAATGACTTTTTTTCTTACAATAAACTTTCAAGTACAATCAAGCAGAATAAACCAAGAAGCTCATGAAAGATCAAAGACTTTCCATGAAGTCCTTTAAAGCTTCAAGAACAAAGATGAAATACGTGTAGCTCAAAGACTTCAACATACACTTCACCTTAAATGCACAAACATGGAAGGTAAAAGTAGCACAAAGACTGCAAAATGTCTCTTTGCTTGAGCATGAAACATAACACTAATTATAAACATGATAAGAAGCTCAAAGACTACAAGATTGGGTTTAAATCTCTTTCAAATAACACCACAATACTCACAATAAACTTTGAATAATGTCATCACATTACAACTCATTCCAACATAAAGATTGAAAGAAACTTGTCTCTTTTATTGATTGCAATTTTATTTACATCTAAAAACAAAGTTTTGTTGCATTGCCTAAAAGATTGAAAAGATCCTAAAAGATCCTTATTACAATGAGCATCCTCATATATATAGAGGAGAGGTGAAACATGAAACTAAGAATGTTACAACTAATTTGTGACCAAGTCAAAGGTAGATTCCTATTTGACTTAGGACACGTGCAGTCCTACATGTGTACTAGTGCATACATAAAATGACACTTGAGGTGTCAATTGAATTTACAAAATGACACTTGAAGTGTCAATAGAAATTACAAAATTCCACTGCACTAGAGATGCATAAAAATGACTAAGTTTCTAGAGAGACATCTCTATTATGATCATCCTTCTTTAGAAAATCTTCATATTATTGTCAGGTAGCCTATATTTTAGATTCATCTGGTGTTCACAATGTTTGACGCCACTAGAGGAAGAGCGAATAGGAGTCTTGCTTATTGAACTTCATTGTTTTTTTTGTTGGAGATGATTCTAACATTTGTACAAGGATGACACTATAGCATAGGGAAATCATCCACATTTGTGGAGAACAATCACCAACCATCTTGACCATTTGAACTGAGTAGGATCATGTATATGTTGAATTTGGTGCCATTAGGGTTTCCAAAACCCCAATTGTATCATGGTAGAATAAGTGTAAACAGGTCTACAACCCCAATTTACATGTGTGTGTAATTGGTGTAATTTGAGCTCATAGGCACGATTTACACTTAAGGAAAAATGTGTCTCAAAGGTGCAGTTCAGGTTTGTAGACCCGAACTACACTTGGGAAAAAAGGCTAGGTGTAGTTCAGACCTATAGACCTGAATTGTGCCCGAACTGCACCTTGGAGAGAAACATGTGACTGGTGTAAATCGGACCGATAGGTCCGAACTACACCTAAAAATTGCATAAGGTAAAACTAGGTGTAAGTCGGACCTATAGGTCCGATCTACACCTAAGTGGAAGGATCAAAGTGTATGGCAAGTTTATAAACCCACCATGCACTTGAAAAGGGTAGAACTCACTTCATAGCGTAAGGCGGGTTTGTAAACCTACCATACACAATGGAAACCAAAGATGGTGTAAGGTGGGTTCACAAGCTTGCCATACACTTTTGACATGGTACGTAAGGTTGGTGAGGTGCAAAGTGGGGTCACAGACCCACCATGCACCAAGTAAGGTTTTCGATGTATGGCGAGCCTACGACCCCGCCACACACCATCCATACAAGGATGGAAAGGGAGATATGGTGTTGTTTGGGTTTGTAGGCCCAAACAAAATCAATAACATGTATTTCGGGTCTACCAACCTGAACAACACCAAAAGGTGTTGAGCAAATGCAAGGAGGTGCAATTCGGGTTTGCAAACTCGATTTGCACTAGGAAGACTAAATGGTGTAATTTGGGTTTGTAAACACGAATTGCACTTGAACACTTAGAATTTACAATATGCACAAAAGAGCCAAAATACTTCAAATGAAGGTTCTAAGGAAGAAAATAACACATGAGAAGTGACACAAATTACCTAAAAAAGCGTGCATAGAGAATTTTTGAATTTGAGGATAACAAATCTTATGTTTGAAATGGAGTTGTAGGAATGGATTTTCAAGAATTCCCGGTGTTAGACAAAAAAGACCAAAGGTGTGGTTCAAGAATTGCATTTCAAATTTATAAGTCCGATTTATATTAGAAAAGTTTAAAAAACCATATTGGTGTAAATTGGGTTTGTAAACCTGATTTGCACCTTGGGGTTAAACAAAGGAAAGTGGTGGTAATCGAGTTTACAAAATTGATTTGTACCATTGAAAAAAAAAGAAAAAAAAAGTTGGAATTGGTGCATGTCAAGGTTATAACCCCACCATACACCATGAAGGAGGGGCTTGGTGTAGATCAGGGTTACGGCCCCAATATGCACCATGTAGGAGAGACTTGGTGTAGATTGGGGTTATGACCCCGATATACATTGTTTGCTTGTGCATTGGTGTTGTTGTAAGGCAGGGTTATAAACCCGACTTACACCCAATGGGAAGGACTTGGTGTAAGTCGAGGTCATAACCCCGCCTTACACCAAAATAGGTGTGGCTTAGATCTTTAGGCCTTAGGTGTAGTTTGGGTTTGTGAACCCATCCTACACCTGGCATGAGTTTTCACATGGTTATGAAGTGTTAATCAGGGCTACAAACCTGATTTGCACCATACAATAAATTTTTAAGGGAAGTGTAATTTGGGTTTGTAACCTCAATTTACACTTGTGCGCACAAAAGAGGTGTAATTCAAGTTTGTGAACCTGATTTATACTAAAACATAAAAACTAACTTAAAAGACCCAAAAAAGGACTATAACCTTCGAATCAAGAATTGAGGGTCCTAAATTACACATGAGGGGGAATAAAGACTACCTCAAAAAGCATGCTTAGAGCACATGGACTACAAATTGGACACAATTGGTAGGGGTTATCCTATTTTTGTGACATAACCAAAAACAAGGACAACACTCTGTAGGAATTTGTAACTCCTAGATCTGCCACTCTTTCTCTTGAATCCCATGTTGTAGGTACTAAGTGTGTCCATTCATCAATGAGACCCTATCTTCCCTCCAAAAGTGGTCCCCACTCTGTGGTTTGCTCCTTGGTAATCCTCTTGAATCTATGGGGCACCTCAGGTACATCCTATACAAAACCAAAGTGTTGCCAGACCCTGTTTGTTCTATACCACTTTATAACATGCTCACATTTACTGACAATACACATAGGTGTAGTAACATAGGGAATATGGTGAGGATCCTCAAGCCAACCTCCTAATGCCATATACAGTCGTCATGTAATATGAGTGATATCTAACCTATTAAAAATGAGTGTCGAGTAGTCAACATCCTTCATCTCCTCATAGTGTAGTCCATACCTATAACTATATGCAATAGGCAAGTCAACTGCTTTATCTTATCCACCTACTAGTCGAGTCACCATGATGTGCTCCCATGCCCACACCTGTAGCAAGGTCACATAACTAAAACTCCAACCTCCATGATAAAATATCTAGTGTAGCTGCCTATACAACTCAGTCAAAACTAATGTGCTCCAGGCAATGGGTTGACCTCCATCTACCGCATCAATGCATACTTGTATCATTCCGAGTATAACTAATTGTCCACCTCTGTCTGGCAAAATAAAGACACTAATCAATGCACATAGAAAAAAGTAGATATGCTGATCAATTAGTACCTGTTGTAAAGCTTGATCAAGGGAGAACTGTCCATGACATAATTGCATCCCTGTCCCAACTAACCTTTGTATAGAATCATTAGGTGATGTTTTTGTAGCATCGGAATTAGGAATCATCACAAGATAAGTAGATCAATCAAAACACAAGACATGATAACTTAATCATGAGAGCACTCATTGCAAATGAACCTAATTCTAAGCACACTCAATAGAGATATGAAAACAAAGCATTCAAAACACAAATATCATGCAAACTAGATGACAATTTGGATACTTCTTCCATGCGGCTCCATTGTTCTTCTTTCTTCTCCAAATAGGTTTGTTGTGGATCTCACCTTCAAGTGCATACACCTAATTATGAAAGCAAGATTGACATTCAAGAATACTCGAAGCGTAAGTTCAATAGTCTGATAAGAATTATTAGGGATTTGATTGATGAAGATCATCCAATTTATAGAGAAATTGGAGAAATGGAGAAATTAGCATGATAGTGATTCGAATAGAAATTCAAATCAAGAATAGCAAAGTTATGACATGTTGCTATGCAAAAAGGCTTATGACAATTTTATGACAGATTCTATGACAAATTGCTATGTCAAGACAAATTCTATGACAAATTGCTATGTCAAGAGTATGACGCATGAAGCACACAAATAGGGAGCACTAAAGACAATTTAATTAGGTGGAATTGCAATTAGGAAATTAGAAAATAGGTGGAAATTAGAAATTATGAAATAATGAAAATTAGAAATTAGGAAATTAGAAAATGAGAAAATTAGGAAATTAATTAATAATCTTTCATTTATTAATTAATTCACAAGAGGAAGAATAATTAGCCAATTAAATAAAGATTTAATTGTAACTTAGGATTAATAAATAATTTAGTAACCCTAGAAGAAGAAATGACAAATTAGGTTAAATGAATAAATCATAAAACCTTAGAAGACGAATTAGAAATGCGAAAATGACAATTAGGTCTTGATGAAGGATAATTAATGTCGATTCGATTTAATCATGATTTTGAATTGATAAATGATCAATGTTGATAAATGATTTAATTGAGAAAATGCGCCAATTGACGAGGAACAATGGCAAATTGATCCAAATCGACACAATTGAGATAGATAACGATCGATGACAAATCGGTCGCAAAATGACAAGATTGACAAAAGGACAAGAATCGATGACAAAATAGATTGCAAGATGACAAGATTGAAAATGACCACGATCAATGACAAATTGATTGCAAAATGACAAGATTGATAATGATAAAGATTGATGACAAGATTGAAGGATTGATGATAAATCGACAAGATTGATAAGAGGACAGCGATCGATGACAAATCAATCTCAAGATTGACAGGATTGAAGGATTGATGACAAATGAATACACACATTGATGCGACAGGATAAAATTGATCAAAATCATGACTGGATAATGTTGTCGAGAAGACCAAATTTGAGGACGAGATGATTGAAGAATGTAGAAGAATGACTCGATGTTCACAAATGATAAAGACCAAATGCGTGACATAGGAGAAATGTTAATGCGACGCAAAAAACTAAAATGAGGCAATGCGCAAATGTTAAAGTATGATCCCGCAAGCGTTGACCATTTTTAGGTGTCTACAGTTTTCTCTGCAATCACTCTAACACCCCTAATCAATAATCTAAGGATGCAGTATACATCCTCACCTATAATAGTGTTGGCATTTTATTGTCATTGATGTCAACCGGTAAGTATGTTAACTGGTATGCAAGATATTGTTACCAATATTGGATATTGCTGGCATGTTAATGTCAACTAGTATGGGATGTAAATTGGTAAGTCTATCAACCAGTAAGCAAGTAAACCTAGTAAGTGCAGTCTAATATAACATGACCTAACCAAAAGAATAGTGAAGTGCAAGATATGAAGGTTAATCGGTTAGTGTATACTGATAGCATGTTCGGTTGGTGACCAAAGTTGAACTGACACAATCAAGTGAGCTGGATGCTGACAAAGATGTCACATGGAATCCAGGTGGCAAACATGCAGTGGTAGGTGAATGGTGCGTTGATGAGGTAGTTGCCGACTAAGTCCATATTAAAGTTGACTGTGAAAATCACGGATCAGTTAGAGAGGATTGCGGCTCAAAGTTTATTGAAGAGCATAGATTTTGTTCTTTGACATTATGATCAAAGCAGGATATCTAATTGTCTTGCTGATCTGGAGAAGGAAACTGCTAGATCATTTATTATGATCAACAAAATCAAGACCAATGAACAAAGTCTAGTTTTCTAAACATAGTAAAATGTTCATAGGAAGAATAAAATAGGACAGATCTTTTTTCTGTACTATTGCAGGTTATCGATTCAAGAAAGATGAGATCTGATTTGATATGGATCGGGGCCGGTGAAGAAAACTCTAAGTGCATGAAGTTTGAGTTTTTATTTTGGTGAGAAAATATATATATAAATATGAAGATCAAAAAATTAAGGATGTGGATAGAGGATGCTTGATGAGAGATTTATGATGTAGTGAATCTCTGCAAGGAAATAGTTGATCAATCTAAGTGTGATTGAAAATATTGAAGTGATTGAGTGTTGGAGAAGAACTAGTAAGGAAGGTTTAACCGGCAAGGGTTAAGGTAACCGGTAAACTATTATAGAGTATAATAGTCTGTTAAACCGACAGTGTCTGAACCAGTAAGATAGCAATAGGAGTGAAGGAGAGAAGAGTGATTTTCGAAGAAGATCCAGCAAGGCTGAAACTAAGTCATAGAGGGTTCTGAAAGTAAGAGAAAAAGTCTAGTAGAAAAGAAGAAGCAGTGTGACAGGTAAGAGTTTAACCGGTAGAGTGAATAGTTTCTAGGTGTTACAAAACTCATTTATAACCAAGTGTTTATCATTGTATTGATTTTTTATCTCATTGTAATTCATTGATTGGGTTCTCGGTGTAGGGGTTGGTACTCAAAATAGAATAGGGGTTGGTGCTCCTTTGGGTAGGTGCCCATAAATTGCTAGGGAGTTGGTTCTCCTTGGGTTGGTGCCCTAAACATTGTAAAACTGTTATTTCACTGTGAGTCTGGATTGGAGCAGTAGATCTCCAGTAGCATTTCTCACCGAGGTTTTTCCCACATTGGATTTTCCTTGTATATTCGGTGTTGTGTGATGTGCTCTTGTATGTGGTTTCTTGTTAGTGCTTTCATTATCCTACTAGTTGAACACATTGTTTGAAATTGTTTATAATCACCAATTCACCTCCCCTCTCAGTGATATCTTGTGTTCTACAATTTGGTATCAGAGCATTAGGTTCCCTGTTTGTCAAAGCTTTATCTAGCTTGGGTATATTTTGGTTTAAGAACATAATGGCAAGGAATGAATCGTCCTCCTTCAAAAATCCCATGTTTGATGGTACCAACTATTCCTTTTGGAGAAGAAGAATGGAAACCTATCTGTCCTTCCTAGGTTTTGATGTTTGGATGTCTGTGA
Organism: Cryptomeria japonica; assembly: GCF_030272615.1. Lineage (NCBI taxonomy): Eukaryota > Viridiplantae > Streptophyta > Pinopsida > Cupressales > Cupressaceae > Cryptomeria > Cryptomeria japonica. The sequence continues at coordinate 497,730,010 of NC_081408.1, forward strand.
ACAATGGGTATACTATCCCTCATAATCATCCTACAGATCTAGATTCTAAGAAGGAGTATGAAAAAAATGCCAAGGCCAACCATGCTATTCTCAGTGGTTTGTCAGATAATGAGTTTGTTAAGGTGACACACTGCTCATCCGCTAAGGAAACTTGGGATAAGTTGAAAATATAGTTTGAAGGAGATGTCAAGGTCAAGGAGGCTAAACTGCAAACACTAAGAGGTTATCTTGAAGGCTTGAAGATGAAAGATGAAGAGAATATTTATGATTATCTTCACATAATTGATGAAATGATGAACACCATTAGAGGAATTAGAGAAGATATAGCTGATGAAGTGATCTTCAAAAAGGTACTTAGATCATTCACATCTAAGTATGACACAAAGGTCTCTGCAATAGAAGAATCCAAGGATCTGAAAACCTTTTCAATGGATGAGTTATTTGGGTCCCTAATCTCTTATGAGATGAGAACAACCGATGAAGGAACTTCAAAGAAAGAGACTGCTTTCAACTCCATCAAAAGGGTAAGGAAGAAATTATTCATGGAGAATTAGTGAAGACTCAGACACAATGGTAGAAAAATTTGTAAGGAAGCTTAAAAGAGGATCCATTATGTACAAAGGAAAATTACCTCTCAAATGTTTTAACTGTGGTAAAATAGGACACGCTGCCTCAAAATGTCCCTATAGTGAGAATGCTGGAGAGGAGAAATAAAGCACCAACAGACCTTCAGGTAAGGATAAAAAGAAGAATGCCTATCAATAAGATAGAAGAAGCTAACAGAAGTAGAACAACTTATATAATATTGAAGATCATGCCACAGATGAAGAAAGTGCCTCAGAAAATGACTGTTGTGAGGATGAAAGAAAAACCAATCTCTTTATGCCACTAGATGAACTGGTAGATGAAGATAATGAAGATGAAGAAATTGAAGCTGAAGTGGACCTGGAAGGTGAGCTCATAAGTGATCTTGAGGAGTTGAGTAAAACAAGAAGAGATATCAAGAAGGTTAAGTGTGCTACTGATGAAGAATAAGACCATTTGAGGCAATCCCTGGATGAGTCCAAGAAAATAATTTCTGATTTGAAACTCTAGTTGGAAGAGGCCAAGAGGATATGTGAAGTTACATCCTCCGATTTGATAAAGAAAGAGGAGTATCAAAATTTGGAAGAAGAAATTGTAAGGTTCAAAAAGTAGCTTGAAAAGAGAAAGGATGAGTTGAAGATGAGAAGCAAGCATGAGGGTAACATTGAAGCCTTGGACAAAATGTTGAGTAATCAGAAGCACTCAAAAGATACCAAAGGATTAGGTTTTGAAGAAGGACAGAGTTCAAATAGAAAAGACACATCCGACAAGGAGATACAATTTACTTCTTCAAGTGAAAGTAAAGAAAAAAAAACCTTTACTGTCAACAAAGATACTGAGAATAAGACCTATGCTGAAGCTACAAGAAATCTGTTTGTGAAACAAAATACTTAGAACCGGAAGGCTCACTCTTTGTACCAGAATGCAAACCATAAAGGCAAGTTCAAGATTGTTGAAGAGGGGTTCACTAAAGTCAATAACATGAGAGGAAAACATCTAGTGAGACAAAGGTTTGCCGGTCCAATGCAACAAGATTGGTATGTGTTTATGGTGAAAATGGATAAGAACAATATTGAAAGACTAAATGAATTCAACCACAAAACCCTAGCCTAACAACAACAAAGATCCACCATAACATATGAAGATTACCTAAGACAATGCAAATCAAATAAAATCACAAAGATTATACCATCACATGTCCAATAGGGTTTGAATCTCCATTCTTCCTATCTCCATTGATCTTTCTTGATATATTTGCTCTCAGATTTTGTGTGTGCACAAGAGCTCAACAAAGAACAGAAATGTGGTTGCAAGTAGACTTGATCACATGTGAAAGTTCAAAAGCGTAATTGGGCTTGATTAGTTGAATAGAATGATTAGGATTGATAATGAAGGAAGCATCTCCTTGTATAGAAAACACTATAAAAAAAGGGAGGGATAAGATTGAGAGGTGTAAAAGATAAATGGTCAGCTAAGATTAGAGGGTAGGTAGAGGAAATAAGAAAATAATGAGAGGGTAGGTAGTGTAGGAATTAAGAGATGAATGACATGTGTCATGGGTGGAAAAGGTTAATGAATTAATTAAATAAATAAAGATTCATTTAATTAATAGAGGAAGTGGGATCAATTAAATAAATAAAAGTATTTATTTAATTTAGGGAAAATGATAATTTAAATAAATAAAAGTATTTATTTAAATGAGAAATAAGGCTAGAAGAGCGTAAATGAATTAATTAAATAAATAAATATTTATTTAATTAATAGAAGAATTAGGATTAAAATAATTAAATAAATAAAGATATTTATTTAATTAGACAAGACAATTTTAGGTGTCTACATTTTGCCCCTCTATGAGACAATGTAGCTTGTCGTGTTGTTTCAAAGAAGATAAGATGAACTGATACAAAGTTGCCCCAAGATGGGAATGAGATGCCCCCTCGAGAGATTGAATGAAAATATTTGAAAAGATCGCAAACAATCTCTTGATAAGAAAGAAAGACTAGAAATGACTGACCAGATAGGATAGAGTGACAGAGTCATGGGATAAAGAAGACTGACTCGGGAGACTAGGGCTAGGGTAGTCTATAAGATAGACTACAAGGGAAAACATCCTCATTGTCATCCACACACCTAAGATATCAGAGTGTAGAGAGAGCAAAGAGCAGTCAACAGTGATGGCTTTGGTGCATAGATTCAATCGCGTTCGCCGATTTTAGAGGCTAGCAGATGTAGGAGAGCCGGTAAGTACCACAAAACCTCCTTATACTTTGCCACATTAATTATTGTCATAAATGCATGCTAGGTAGGGTAATAAATGCGCATTAGGTATATCTATAAAAATGTCAAGCGAGAGGAAAAACATTAAGGTACGTCTGGGTAGGATAGGTGTGTTTGTGTCATGAATACGTGTTTATGTCTTCAAGGTCGAATCGACAGTTCTGTGATAAACATACACTGTTGATTGGATAAGCTACTGAGAGGATACACTCATGCAGGTCCTCTAAGGAAGACTAGAACAATAGATAGGGCTAGGATTGACAATTCTATGATAGAACATATGTTGCCAATCAAGAAACTACTCAAGAGGATACACTCAAGCAGAGGCCCTAGGATATGATAGATCAAGGCACTTTGTGATGAATAGGGAGTACCAAAGAAATTGACAATTCTGTGATAGAACATACGTTGCCAATTTGATTAGGATGGAATTGACAATTCTGTGATATAACATATGTTGTCAATTGGATAAGCTACTCAAGAGGATACACTCAAGTAGGTGCCCTAAAAGATAGGATCAAAGTAACACTTTGTGATGAACAGGGAATGCTACTAGGATAAAAAAGTAGTAATTTTTGATGAACATGGAGTACTAAAAAGAGCATCACTTTGTGATGAACAAGGAATGCTACTAGGATAGAAAGTAGTACTTTGTGATGAACAGGGAGTACCACTAGGATTGACACAGTTGATTTGCTTGACTGCAGGAGGACCTACCGATGCTGGAGTCATGGGAGAGATTCCTTTTGACTTAGAGTTTGTGAGCAGAGCTAACATTCAAGTATAGAGCAGCAGTTGAAGCCATGGGTCTGCGATATATTCTATATGTGCTTGAGTTTCGAGCGAACATGGGGTTGTTGACTGCATTAGCTGAGAGATGGCACTCAAAGACATGTACATTTCATTTGCCGATGGGTGAGATGAAAGTCACCTTAGAGGATGTATATAGGATATTACAGATACCAATCGATGGGGAGTTAGTTCCTTATGATGGAGACGGAGACAAGGATGCATTGAGACGAGTGTTCTAGGATCCAGGACTGGAGATGAGGGTAGGACATGTAGCTTGGGACACCATGACAACTATAGGATTAGCGCTACTGATGGTGCTAGTAGGAGTTATCAGTGTGTTCCTATGTCTAGACAGGGAGACATGAGGGTTGGCTATGGGATGAGGGAGGACTCTGGAGACATTGGTGATGAAGCACACTAGGTTTGCATGGGGCCGAATACACCTATGTTTTGTGGGCAGGGGAGGAGATATCCTACTGGAGAGATCTGTACTATGGAGCAGTGCCACCAGATCAGCGGGCTAGGAGTTTTTGGAGACCATCACGAACTACGACGACCACTGGAGGGAGAAACAAGAGACATGCGTCTAGCGGTGGGGTTATGGATCTTCTACCACCACTAGATAGAGGGGGTAGGAGAGATGATCCTGGGGTGGGTTCTTCCAAGGCTCAGACTCTATCAAGGCTAGCTAGCTCTGAGGGAGGGAGTTCATCATAGCCTTAGAGGGCTCCCTATGTATCAGTTTTTGTACCATTTTGTATGATGACACCTTCGGGTGATTGTAGCCATATGATTTTGACATCATTGTATCATGACACTTATGATTATATATTTATGTGATGAATCATCCTTGTGGCATCTATATGCATGTGTACCTATGTGATGCTTCTATGTGATGCTTATGATATGGATGCAAATATGTACATGATGAAATGTAATATTTTTGTTCTTTTATGTTTTTAATATGTTATGCAAATGTGAGTGGGAATGTATGAAATGCAGATGAATATGCTAAGAATGTAGAATGTGCTAACATGTGTTTTGTGTAGGATATTATACAATTGTGATATCTATATGTATGTATGAAATGCTTAATATGTGATAATGCAGGTGCAACTACATGAGATGCAAATATTTTTGGTGTATCATTATACTCAATCATGTGATAGCAGGCTACACAGACTCAAGATGGATGATGGAGGTCAATCAAGAAAGGGGGATGAAAGATATAAGATATGGAAGTGAAAGAGCTTCTTGTGCATTATCATCATTGAGCTTTATTATGGCAAAATAGGTTATGACAATCCAGTATATGTTCGACCCAGAAAGTCATTGTACCTGTTTGCATGGAGATCAGATAGTTGCAAACAAGGAATGCCCCAGTTCACACTAGACTCACAATGTCCTCATATCCCTGGACAAGTCATAGCATTACTAAGAGACAATCCACAAACAACAAATAAATATAGGTGACGATACCCCATCCTTGCCTTTCTAGTCAAAGACATCCTAGAGATAAAATCTCTAGTTAGAGACATCCCATAAAAGCTAAAAGACATGTCACCAAAGAGATAAAATCAAAAGAAAACCAAGACTCGACACCAACATCCACTGTAGTCCTCAAGTTTAGTGTCTCTTGTCACTTGTATAGGTCTTATTTGATTGTGGTCACAATGTTTACTTTCACAAAAGGATAGGTAGCACTAAACAATAATGTTGCCTGAGTCTATTGAAAGATTTGATTTGTTGAAGCCCATTGTTGCCGTGTCTCATCTGAAACTGACTGAATCCATGAAAATGATACTTTATTGTGGAGAAGAGGGAACTTTATTGCGGATTGGTGATGCAAGTGTTTCTTTATTGCAGATTGTGTGCGGACAGACTGAAGAAAACTAGAAGAAACTATACTCCTCGGAACGTGTGATGCTCTTTGTTCCACACCCATCACTAGATGTAGGATTTTCCTTAGCCACATATAGGAGCTGATTTATTATGGATGGAAAGGGGTGAAAAGGAGGGATTAGTATGAATGGCTAACCAATCTTAGGTAGATCAATAACAAGCCATGATGGGAATGGGTAAGTTTTATTATGAACGAATAGGCTGTGAGTGTGTGCAAAGTGAAAGGATGAAATAGAATCCTGAAGGAGGGAGGAGCAATGTCTCTACACATGGTGCCGGTGACCCGGTATTCACCATGGTACTTGCCCAGGGCGCCACCAAAGTGGTTTTCATCGTTGGACGGATTATTTCTTTTTACTTTTTTGTATTTTTTAAAAAAAATTTTGTGTCACAAGGCGCCTGTTTGCTAGGTTTTCACCAAGTAACGATTTTTTATTTTTATGATTTTTTTTGTGTTTTTTTGAATTTTTTGTATTTTTGTATTTTTGTATTTTTTTGTACTTTTGAATTAGGATATTCCGACGAGCTATGTGTAAAACCTGCGAAGGTGCATGCTATTGATAGGATCCTCCAAAGTTTCACCATCTAAAGTTGAGAGCTGATATGCATCAAATCCATAGGTTGTTGTAATGATGTAAGGACCAAGCCAATTTGGTTCGAAATTGCCCTTCTTCTCTCTGTCCTGCTGATTTGTAGGATTCTCCTTGAGAACTAAGTCACCCACCTCAAGTGTATGAGGCTTAACCTTATGATTGTAGCTGCGTCATTCCTTGACTGAATGATGTGTATCTCGAGTGACTCTCTTCCTTGATGAAGGAATTGAGATAGAATTACTAATGTGTGAACTACATAGGCCCATATGTGTGTCACCTAAAGAAGTTTGGGCATCCCTGATAACAAATTCCTTTGAGGAAGCTCCATTAAAGGTCCATGATGTATCTCCAAAAGGGGATGAATGTGTGGACACATGGATGAGTTATGAAGGCTTATGATTGCGAAAAGAAGTGAAAGTATCATGACATGATGGAGACTTAAGATCAACAAATATGTTTTTTGACTAAAAATTGCAGAACTTTTGCCCCCAGTTATTTTGATATTAGGGGAGATCAACTCTTTCTCTTTTTGCTTCATAGGATTTTTATCCTTGACTTTGAGTTTTTCAGAGTTCAATAGCTTTTGATTTTGATTTGGACTAAAGGACTTTCCTGTATTTTTTACTTTTAGATTTTTCTTTTCAAAGCTTGATTTTTGATCCCCAATTAGTAAGGGCTTTTGTGATTCTTGTTGATCCAAGTCTAGGAGAGAAGTGGAAATTGAATGAGTGGATGAAATTGTAAGGCTATGTGAATTTTCAAGAGGGTTGGCGATATATTCAACAGATTCTTTGTTGGAACCACTCTTAGGACTATTGATATCAAGAGTTGCTTGCACCACTAGAGGATATTTGCATTCAGACTTAGTAGCCACAACACTAGGTGGTTCATACCCAATTCCTTGGCATTGAAAGTTGTTTGTAGATTGTTCCTGTTGACTGAATATCTTAGGAGATAGTGGGAGTTGATCAACATGAAAAATATGCTCACCACATCCTAGGTCTTTAACCTTCAATTTTTCTTTGAGCTCTATTTGTTTTGATGTAGAATCTTTCAATGATTTTGGATCCACATATGCTGATGAAGGAACAACTTCTTGATTGACTGGGATTGTTATTTCTGATCTAGGTCACACATTGTTGCAATATATGAATGGATTTGGATCAGCTTTGATGGTCACTTCAACTCCATTGTGTGGGAACTTGATATATTGATGATATGTTGAGGGAACAACTCTCATTTCATGAATCCATGGGCGTCCCAAGAGTATATTGTATGTGAGATCTAGATCAAGGACTTGACAAACCACATCCTTTGTAACTGGCCCAACTCTAAGGGGCAAGATGACTGTGCCTTTGGATGAACACTCTTCACCATCATATGCCTTGATGGTAATTTTATTTGTAGCATTCATAACTTTATTTGAATATCTCAATTGTATCATTGTGTTCAAAGTACACATGTTAAGACCAGCTCCTCCATCTACCAGGACTCGTTTTATTCAATTTTTGTGTAGGAAGGCTTCAATGTGTAAAGGTGCATTATGTGGTTGGCTCACAGAGGCGTCATTAGCTTCTGTAAATGTAAGGGAGTGTGGAACAGAAAGGTATCCCTCCATAGCTTGAAGATGGTCTATGTTCAAATCAGTGGGGATGGAAGTATCTCTCAAAGTTTTGTCAAGAATGAATTTATGTGCAGGGGATATGCATAAGAGCTCAAGGATTGAGATAAGCATGGGTGTTTTCCCTAACTATTCCACAAGGTGTTTTCCCTAACTGTTCCACAAGGTCATACTCAAGTTTGGTTGATGAGGTGTTTTTAGTTGGAGTACCTTGTAAAGTGAATTTACCTCAATGAGTTGTAACATTACATTAAGAGGTAGGTTCAGAAGAAGATCCAATGCCTTTTAGGACAACCTTGGGTCTTTGGGTAGAATTCTCAGGCGTTTTGTCCTTGATGATGATGGTAGAGACATAATTATCCATTGAAATGTGATTGATAGTTGAATCATAGTTATAGGATGCTCTGGTATAGTTGGTCTGCTCATTTGTGGCTTTAACTTTTCCCTTGTCATGTTTTGGGAATGGTTCTTTAAACGTTTCATGTTCTCGGTTAGATGAACGCCCTTAAATCTCAATGTCACCTCTATCAATAAGATCTTGTATGATGTTCTTCAGCCGATGAGAATTTCCTATTTTATGTCCCATGCTCTTATGAAATTCGCAATACTCATCATCATTCCACCAATTTGGTTTAACCTTTGGCTCATATGGAGGCAAATCTGGGATTGTTATTATTTTGTTTGCCACTAGTTTTTTGAAAACTGACTCTAGTGGTTCTCCCAATGGGGTGTACTTCCTTCATGATTTTGAAGTTATTTGTGTATTCACTTGATTGTTTGTAGAGCTTGATCCAAAAAAAATGATTTTGGGTCGTACTATATTGGCATCAACAACACCATCATTGACTGTGTTCTTGTTTTTATTCCAAAATCTTGGCTTATCTTTTCCTTTAAAGTCCTCTTTGTTTTCTTTGAATATTTTGACGATGCCTTGCTCAATTAGGACCTTTTCTGTTGCCAAGCCTTTTTCAATGACGTCCTTGAAGGTGGACAAGCAAGCTTTTCTTAGGTCATAACCAATGTCTTTGTTAACATTTTGGGTGAACATTTCTACCATTTGTTTTTGTAGAATTTCACAAGAGCATCTGCTGGCTAGATTTCTCCATCTTTGTAAAAATGATGAAAAATATTCTCCATCCTTTTGTTTGGTGTTGCACAAAGTAGTGATTGATATGTCTGTCTATGTTTTATGAGAAATGTTGGATAAATGCCTCTGCTAAGTCACCCCATGACTTTATTCTAGGTGGGAGTTGGGAGAACCATTCCATAGTTTGATCACCTAAGCTTTGTGGGAATAATCTCATCAAATATGTCTCTTCCGCTCCTATCTCAATGCAAGCTGTAAAAAACTATCTTATATGTGCCTTAGGATCCCCTTTTCCTCTGTACTTATCAAAATTAGGTGTCACAAAGTGTGTAGGAAATGGAGGCATTGGAATTCTTTTGTCAAATGGATAGGGACATATGTCTCTCATTGTAGAAGTTGGCTTCAGTGTATTTATGTCCTCCATTTTCTTTTGTAAGTCCTTAATTTGCTGCTCCAAATTGTTCTTAGGTGGAGATTGACTTCTTAGACCATATCCCATGCCTGAACCACTGTGTGGAGGAGGAGCATGTTGCATATATGGATGGTATTGATAATACACATGTTCATATGGAGGAGGTCTATAATGATGTTGTGTATAAGGACCACTTGGTATAGAGTCATGATGAGGAATGGAATATCTATTTTGTCCATGTATACCATACTCTACAGGCATGTCATGAGTTTGTTCTAATGTGTTTACCCCAAATTTGACGCGGGGTTTCCTTGTGTCCAAATTTTGAACATGCCTTTGGATATCCAATTGATTTGGTGGTTGGTCCTTAGCATCGGTATGTGATTGAGTATATTTTTTTGCATAAGACTTCCATAATGGTCTGCGAAGGTGAGTATCATATGCTTGACCATGTATATGTATGAGACCTCAAGTTTTTGAAACAAAGATGATGGTGATTCAGGCACAAGATGTGGTCCTCTATTGCCTCCACTATTAGGCCTTCTTTGATCCATGTTGAGGTGAGGTTGTTGCAAAGGTCAATTTTCCATTATTTGAGACATGTCAAATCATGAGGGATCTTGGCTCCACTTTGTGCCATCACTTGTAAGAAATATTGTCTATCTCTCCTCATTATTTCCTCAACCAATCGATTAAAATGGGGATCCATAATGGAGTCTCCCACTTCTGCTGAATGTACTGAAATGTTGTCCATATTGTCATTGTGTGTATCATTGTTGTTTATAGTGTCCATGTTCTCAACATTTGGAATGTTTCTATAGGCATCCATGTTAGGTAATGTAGTATGATCATAATTGAATAAGACATCATTGTCATACTCATAGGCACTCATGTTTGCAGACTCTTGAGCCTCTTTAGCTTCTCTCCTAGATTTTTGGGAATGAGTTTCAACCATGAACTAGGTCTTGACCAAGATGTGTGAGACTAGATGAAAATGGAAAGAGTATGGAAGACCAAGAGTTGGATGGAATGTAAATGAATCTGAGGTGTACTTGCAATGTCCAAAGTGTAAGACCAAGTATGTATGTAGTAGAGTAGGTGTGGCTTCCAAAGAGATGATAGTTTCTCTTGATGAGGTAAGTTGACCTTGACTCTAAGTAAGACCAAATGAGACCCAAAGGTGATAGACCTTGATGAGGGACCACTTAAGAAAAATAATGTTGTATGTAGTGTGTTGACAAAGTAATATGAGGACAAGCAAGTGACCTTTTGACTCAAGTTTAGATAAATGTGAATGTAATGCAAGATGTAAAGCAATGATGAATTTTGTGGGACCCAATGATAGATTGAATGCTAGATGAAAACCCAGAGAAAAATAACTTAGGAAGCTCAAGCAGTCTGAAACTGTTTGCTCTTATTTGTTGGACTATAAATTTTTCCAATTTGTGAAGTTGTTGTTGTGACCAAATCTGAATTTGTTTGACTGTATTTCATGACAAGAGGACATAATGTTGATGAAGACTCAATGTTTTTAAGTGTTTAGACTCAAAATGACTCAAATAAAAGTGTGTTGTTTGATATAAAAATGTTTTGCATACACTTGAAGACACAAAAGACACAATGTTATGATGTTTGGTCTTGAATGTTTTAATGTTCAAAAGAAGACAAGCACAATTCTTATGGCTGGCTAGGACAATAGTTGTTGATCCCACATGGGGTTCCCTCCGAGGCTATGCTATTCAGATTAGATACTTAGATGCTTAACCCCACTAGCTCCACCCTTGACACTCACTTCTTTGGGGTAGCCAAGCATCAGTCCCCACGAAACTCCCTATGGTGAACTTTGTATCTCTACTAAGAACCATATGTGTGTGGGTCACTCCAGAGGTCCGACCTCCTGACCCAACAACTAGAAGGATTTTGTCTTTCTAAAACAAAAAGGTGCTAGTAAGGCATCCGCTCATGTGGCCATACATGCGACACTTTCAGCTCAGTAAATACAGAAGGCTCCCAGTCGGTAGGGGTTACACCCTACAACCGATCAAATAAATTTGATCAAACATGTTTATGGGGAGACATAGTGTCGGTATGAACTAATCAGCACATGTTACCCATGGAATTCACCATGGATACAATTTTTTTATAGTGGTTCAGAAGAGGATGGAATTTCATCGCTACCACTTGGGTCATTCTCTCCTCACTAGTAGTCCTAATGACCACACGGGGAGATAGGCCCTCTAGAGATTAAACAAAAGAGCTTATTGCCCAAGACACAAAAGACACTGGTTCAATTTTAGTGCACCAATTGAAGTGTTTGATAATATATGAAAACAAGGCACACAATGAAGATAAAAAACCCTTGCCAAAATTCTGCAACAAAGATTTGTTAGTAGTTTTTCAATAATACCCCTCTTGCAAGCACACAAGTTAGGTAAATTTTAGATCCAAAAGACTTTGTGAAATAGGGGCCTTCAACAATGCATTTTTTTGACCAATTCAAAGATCTGATTCATCATAAAAAAAGACCACCTGTAAAATTTCAAGAAATTTCCAGAAATGTAAGAAAATCCAAAAGAATTGCTAATTTGCTCCAAAAATTATTTTTTTATGAAAAATCATAAAAAAATCATATAAAATGCAAAATTGATCCAAAAAATCTAAAACTTTTACTAGACACTCCTGATGGTCTTTCAAACCTGCATAAAAAAATTTGTGCAAAAGAATCCAAGCAGTTCGTGAGATATGAGCAAAATAATGCAAAATCCTAATTTTCAAAGATCCATTTTTTAGGAATGATTTTGCATCAAATTTAAAATCACAAAGAACAGATCCTAGGTATAATTCTAAGAGCTTTCCAAAAATGTAAGAAAATCTAAAAAATTCACTAATTTGCTCTCAAAATTAATTATTTATGAAAATACATAAAAAATTCATAGAAATTTCAAATATCCTCCACAAAATTTGAGTTTTTTACTGAGCACCTTTGATAGTGTTCTTGACCTGAAAAAATAATTTGATGCCAAAATGCAAAACCGTTTGTGAGATTTGATTAAAATAATGAGAAACTGTAATTTTTAAAGATCTAATTTTTGCGGAAATATTTTGCAGTAAAATTAAAATCACAAAGAATAGAACCTGTGTATAAATCAGAGAGCTTTCCAAAAATATAAGAAAATCTGAAAAATTCCCTCATTTGCTCTCAAAATTATTTTTTTATGAAAATTCATAAAAAATTCATATAAAATTCAAATATGCTCCAAAAAATCTGAATTTTGGATTGCGAGCTCCTGATTTTGTCCTAAACTTGCAAAATAATTTGATGCAAAAATTCCAAGTTGTTTGTGAGATTGGATCAAATCTCTCCAAGATCTTGATTTTGTGTCCAAAACCCTAGCTGCACAAGGTTATTCTCCAAATTGTTTTTCAAAACAACAATATAGAGTTAGAAAAACCTGCAAAAAAACACAGATCTAACAAAAATCCATGTCTCACGCGGCGTGCCAAAATTTTTATGGTGAAAATGGATAAGAATATTATGGAAAGACTAAATGAATTCAACCACAAAACCCTAGCCTAACAACAACAAAGATCCACCATAACATATGAAGATTACCTAAGACAATGCAAATCAAATAAAATCACAAAGATTATACCATCATATGTCCAATAGGGTTTGAATCTCCATTCTGCCTATCTCCATTGATCTTGCTTGATATATTTGCTCTCAGATTTTATGTGTGGACAAGAGCTCAACAAAGAACGGAAATGTGGTTGCAAGTAGACTTGATCACATGTGAAAGTTCAAAAGCGTAGTTGGGCTTGATTAGTTGAATAGAATGATTAGGATTGATAATGAAGGAAGCATCTCCTTATATAGAAGACACTATAAGAAATGGAGGGATAAGATTGAGATGTGTAAAAGATAAATGGTCGGCTAAGATTAGAGGGTAGGTAGAGGAAATAAGAAAACAATGAGAGGGTAGGTAGTGTAGGAATTAAGAGATGAATGACATGTGTCATGGGTGGAAAAGGTTAATGAATTAATTAAATAAATAAAGATTCATTTAATTAATAGAGGAAGTGGGATCAATTAAATAAATAAGTATTTATTTAAATGAGAAATAAGGCTAGAAGAGCATAAATGAATTAATTAAATAAATATTTATTTAATTAATAGAAGAATTAGGCTTAAAATAATTAAATAAATAAAGATATTTATTTAATTAGACAGGACAATTTTAGGTGTCTACAGTGTGTACCCAAATTCTATGGTTACTGTTACGAGTGTAATAAGTTTTGTCATAGAATTGCTAATTGCAGTTTGTTGCATTAGCCCCCTACTAGTTTTGAAAGTAGAAATTCATTTGCTGCACTTCGAGAGATGAATGTCACTTGTTATCAATGTAATGGTTTTGGTTGTAAGAGTTATGAGTGTAGGAGAAGTCAGTCGATATCCTATAATAGTTTTTCAAATTCATCATTCAATGTCAATGTGAAATGATATCATTATCAAAATGTTGGCCACATTGTAAAGTATTGAAAACTCATGACTTCTAAGAAAAATAAGTTAGTATTAGATCAGAACAAGGAAGCAAAACCAGAGTAAAAAATTGCAACTGACAAGAAGAAGGAAGCCAACCCAGTTTGGGTTGAGAAGGATAAGAATAAAGAAGAATCAAGTCTGATTGTGCAGACTGCCTTGCATGCAGAAAGAAGAAATTTATGGGTTGTAGACAGTGGATGTTCCAATCACATGACCAGAGACAAAAAGAAGCTCATCAAGTTTGATGATTGGAATGGAGGTTTGGTGAGGTTCAGAGACAACTCTTCCATCAAGATAAAATACAAAGGTACTCTGAACATAGATGGAAAATTAAAAGCACATGATGTATACTATGTGGAAGGAATAAAGCATAATTTTCTAAGTGTGAGTCAAATGTGTGATAAAGGATACAAATTCACATTTAACTCTACCAGTTGTTAGATAAGGAAGGATAGTACCAGACAGATTGTTGTAGAAGGTAAAAGGATAGACAAAAATGTGTACAATCTAAAGGAATGCTTTGAGTCCCAATGTATGATTGGACAACTAGATGAGAGCTAGATGTGGCACAAAAGATTAGGCCATATAAACTTTGATAATCTGGTTAAGGTGAGAAAGAAAGGTTATGTGAGACATATACCACGAATTATCAAATTGACAAGTACTTTTTGTGATGAATGTATAAGAGGCAAGAAAACTAAGGTAACCTTCAAGATCAAAGAACGTAATACCTCAAGGCCCTTAGAACTTGTGCATACAGATCTGTGTGGTCCAGCCAAAATAAGAGCTTTAGCTGGTGAGAGATACTTCATGTTGTTCATTGATGATTTCACAAGAATGACATGGGTGACTTTCCTACATGATAAATCACAAGCATATGAGAGGTTTAAAATATTTTGAAAGATGGTTGAGAATGAAAGTGGATGCCAGTTGAAGTGTTTGAGATCAGACCAGGGTGGTGAGTTCACATCAAATTACTTTGTAGACTACTGTGAGAGGCATGGAATCAAAAGACAATATTCAGCCCCAAGAACACCACAACAAAATGGTGTTGTAGAAAGAAAAAACCAGGCTATCAAGGAGATGGCAAGAACTTTTTTGAATGAGACAAACATACTGGATATGTACTGGAAGGAAGAAGTACATACTACTATATATACATTGAACCAGGTTCAACTGAGAACAAATAGTAGAATGACACTTTATGAATTGTGGTATGACCGGAAGCCATCAGTTAAATATTTCAAAGTGTTTGGAAGTAAATGATCCATCAAGAGAGATGAAGATAGTTTAGGTGGTTTTGATTCTAGGATTGATGAAGGCATCTTCTTGGGTTACTCTACTCACAACAAAGCCTACAAATGCTACAATAAAAGACTGAGAAGAGTTGATGAATATTTGCATAAAGGCAGACAAGCACATGTAAACTAGTATGAAGATTCATGTGATGAAGATGAGGTTTAGTTAGAAAATGAGCCAGGTGAAGCACCCAACAAGACCCCTAATAGATATGTGTAGAAAAATCACCCGAAAGAGCATATTATAGGAAATAAAAGTGACGATGTACATACAAGAAGAAGACTTGCGTAGAACAATGAACACGTGAGTTTCTGCCTCATGACTAAAATGGAACCCAAAAAAAGTGAGAAATGGATGGATGCAATGGAAGAAGTGCTACAACATATTGAAAAGAACAAGACTTGGGAATTAGTTCCTAGACTAGCAGATACAAATGTCATAGGTACTAAATGGGTCTACTAGAACAAGATGAATGAAGAAGGTAAGATTGTCAAGCATAAAGCAAGGTTAGTGTGCAAAGGGTTTTCTCAAGTAGAAGGAATTGATTTTGAAGAAACATTTGCAACGGTTGCAAGACTTGATGCTATTAGAATGTTCTTAGCATTCCATGCCTTCAAAGGATACAAGGTATATCAAATGAACATATAGTCTACTTTCTTGAATGGTAATTTGGAAGAAGAAGTCTACATAGAACAAATGAAAGGTTTTCTATTGCATGATGATGAACCTTTTGTATGGCAGTTGAAGAAAGCATTGTATGGTTTAAAGCAGGCTCCAAGAGCATGGTATTCAAGGTTGGATAAGTATCTAAAGGAGAAAGGTTTTAGAAAGTGAAGCACTTATAGTAATCTATACATCAAAGCAGATTGAAATCACTTGATTATTGTTATTGTATATGTGGATGATATAATATTTGGAGGCAAAAAAGGATATTCTATGTAAAGATTTTTCTGATTAGATGCAATCAGAGTTTGAGACGTCAATGCTTGGAGAGCTATCATATTTTCTTGGTTTGCAAATTTCACAAAAAGATAAAGAAATATTTATCTCTCAAACCAAGTATGTCAGAGATATGTTGAAGAAGTTTCAGATGGAAGACAACAAATCGATAAGTACCCCCATGGTGATCGGATGCAAGTTGAGTAAGGTTCATGAGTCACTAGAAGTGGATTAGGCCCTGCATATATCCATGATTGGTAGTCTATTATAGCTTACTGTGTCAAGATCAGATATAGTTTAGGCAATATATACGGTGGCAAGATTTCAAGATGCGCCTAAACAATCACATGAGAATGTAGTTAGAAGAATCTTTAGGTACCTACAAGGAATGCTTAATTTTGGTTTATGGTATCCAAAGAAAGGAGATTTAACTTTACAAGCCTATACTGATGCTCATTTGGCAGGCTGTATTGATGAACGAAAAAGCACAAGCGGTGGTGCGTTCTTTTTAGGTGACCAGTTAGTTTTATGGCACAATAAGAAGAAGGATTTAGTCTCCTTATCTCCTGCAGAGGAAGAATATATTGCTACTGCTACATGTTGTTCTTAGGTGTTATGGATAAAGTAGACTCTCAAGGACATTCAGATAGAAATATATGACCCTATTTCAATCCGGTGTGATAACTCAAGTGCAATCAACATTTCAAAGAATCTGGTTATGCACTCAAGGACAAAGCACATTCCTATCAAACACCACTTTCTCAGAGAGAAGGTTGTAGAGAAAGAAGTGAAGGTAGAATATGTTCCTACAAGTGAACAAGTTGCTGATATCTTCACAAAACCTCTACCAGTAAACACATTTTAATATCTAAGACACAAGTTAGGAGTTTTCTCACCAGCTTTATGCACTTAAATGTGTATAGAGATCTATGGTTTAGGGGGAGTTCATAGCTATACATTTTTGAGTCTTGGACCATATGTTGTACTTAGGGGGAGAGTACGCACCCCCAACTTGTTTGTGAATTTTATAGCTATGTCAATTGTCTCTTCAATTCACAGGAGTGGCATAATTTTTAGTATCAAAAAGGAAATCAAGTTTGGGACTTTGGAAAGTTGTCTATTCAATTTGTCTATCTACCAAAGTCACAATCAACTTGACTAGGAGAGTATCTTCACCGAGGAAGAATGTGCTCATCAATCCATGTTTGTGATTGTTTTTAGTGTCTATTCAATTTGTACTTAATAAAAATCACAAATTGGACCGTAGGGTGAAAGGGAAAAGTAGTCTGGCCTACCAAGAGCTAAAGTATAGTAGTTCATGAATTACTTGCAATACGGGAGACCTCAGCAAGCTACCCTAGCCCTTTGTCATTATTGTCAAAGGGGGAGAAAGTTCACAGTTGGAGAAAGTTTGTAGTTGGACATAGTGCATATTGTAAGCCTAGGTTGTGGAGATTAACCTGATAATATGGCTGTTGACATCAATGTCAAAGGGGGAGATTGTTGGCATTGTATTGTCATTGATGTCAACTGGTAAGTATGTTAACCGATATGCAAGATATTGTTACCGACATTGGAGATTGTTGGCATGTTAATGCTAACCGGTATGGGATGTCAACCGGTAAGCAAGCAAAACTAGTAAGTGCAGTCCGATATAACATGACCTAACTGGCAAAATAGTGAAATGCACGATAGGTTAATTGATTAGTGTATACAGGTAGCATGTTCGGTCAATGACCAAAGTTGAACTGACACAATCAAGTGAGCTGGATGCTAACAGAGATGTCACCTGGACTCCAGGTGGAAAACGTGTAGTGGTAGGTGAATGGTGTGTCAGTGAGGTAGTTGCTGACTAAGTCTGTATTAAAGTCGACTGCGAAAATCATAGATCAGTTGCAGAGGATTGCGGATCAAAGCAGATCGAAGGGCAAAAATTTTATTCTTTGAAATTATGATCAAAGAAAGATATCTAATCATCTTGCTGATCTGGAGAAGGGAAGGCTAGATCATTTATTGTGATCGACAAAATCAAGACTGATGAACAAAGTCCAGTTTGCTAAATATAGTAAAACAGGACAAAGCTTTTTGCTGTACTATTGTAGGTTGTTGATTCAAGAAAGATGAGACCCAATTCGATATGGATTGGGGTCAGTGAAGAAAACCCTAAGCGCATGAAATTTGAGTTTTAGTTTTGGCGGGAAAGTATATATAAATATGCAGATAAAAAACTTAAGAATGTGGATAGAGGATGCTTGATGAGAGATTTATGATACAGTAAATCTCTGCAATGAAAGAGTTGATCAGTCTGAGTGTGATAGAAAATATTGAAGTGACTGAGTGTTGGAGAAGAAGTGGTAAGGAAGGTTTAACTAACAAGGGTTAAGGTAACTGGTAAACTGTTACAAAGTATAACAGTCTATTAAACCGATAGTGTCTAAACCGATATGGTAGTAGCAGAGAGTGAAGGAGAGCAAAGTGAGTTTCAGAGAAGATCTGACAAGACTAAAACTGAGTTGTAGAGGGTTCAGAAAGTAAGAATAGAAGACCAGTAGAAAAGAAGAAGCAGTGTAATAGATAAGAGTTTAACCAGTAGAGTGAATAGTTTCCAGGTGTTACAAAACTCATTTGTAACCAAGTGTTTATCATTGTATTGATTTTATATCTCATTATATTTCATTGAGTGGGTGCTCAGTGCAAGGGTTCGTGCTCTTTGAGTTGGTTCTCAAAATAGAATAGGGGTTGGTGCTCCTTTGGGTAGGTGACCATAAATTGCTAGGGGGTTGGTGCACCTTGGGTTGGTGCCCTAAACATTGTAAAACTGTTATTTCACTGTGAGGTTGGATTGGAGTAGTAGATCTCCAACAATATTTATCACCGAGGTTTTTCCCACATTGGGTTTTCCTCGTATATCCGATGTTATGTGATCTTCTCTTGTATGTGATTGCTTGTTAGTGCTTTTATTATTCAACCGGTTGCACACATTGTTTGAAATTGTTTATAATCACTGATTCACCCCCTCTCTCAGTGATATCTTGTGTTCTACAAACAATCATCTCCCAGTCGACAGATGAAATGTGGCAGTGTCACTCCTCCATCGATCTGCCAATGTTGTCAACATGGTCATATGTGATCTTATGTGAGGCATGCGTGCCAAATGGCCCAATCCATTCACATTAATACAAGCCCACTCTATGGCCCCAAATCAATCGGCAACCCTCAGAACAAATGATCGCCTCTCTCAACTCACCAAGAATAGCTATAAAAAGAAAATAAATAGCTGGGATAAATACTGCTGGGATACCCCATGTTAATTGCTAACATGCACAATGGGCTCAAATGAAACTAGAGTACCCACTATTTGAACACGGGCTCTGATACCAAATGTAATGCTTGCCAAAATACCCTAGAGAAACTAAACATCTAATCAGTTAATTAAATTAATATTTAATTAATTCATCCTCAACCTCTTCTTCTATTAACTAAATAAATTAGTCAATTTAATTCATTAAACCATGTTCTGACAATTAATTAAATAAATAAAGCATATTTGTTTAACTAACTCCTTTCCTCATTTAAATAAATAAATAAATATTTATTTAAATCCCTAAACTACTTCCCCCCACTTGCATTCTCCTACAAATGCAAGTTGCACCTATTTGGTTGAAATAAAGTAATTTTATTTTAATTAAAATTGTATTTTCTCTCACCCACCAAACCCACTTGCCTCCTAAATCCCTTTCTAGACTCTTCTAATCCCCTTCTAAACTCTTCTAACCCATTATAAATTAGCCTAATCCCTATCTAATTATTATCACATTCCTAAGCAACTTTGAGTCACTTCTCAAAGCCTCAAAGTCTTTGAAAAGCATTAAAGACTTTTATGTCTTCAACAAGTTAACCCCTAAAGTCTTCCAAACCATTAATGGTTCTTACATAACCATTTATGGCTCTTACATGACCATTAATGGTTAAAATCAACTCACCCACATGGTTAGAGACTTTCTCTCTTACTCAATCCTCATTTAACCCATGTGTCTCTTCAAGCATTTATTGTTTTGACCATGGTTATCCCCATTAACTCTTGCACAAGAGTTTATCCATTGGATAAAGACATTATTCATTGGATAAAAGCTTTATTCATTTAACTCAACACTAACCTTACCTCCTAAGGTAACCTTCAAGCCATTTCAAGCATTTAATGCTTCTTCCCTCTCCTCTCAAGCCATCTCATGTTGACATTTGTCATCCTGGGATTGGGTTGAAAGCCCTCACATGGATCATAAACCCATCAATCCTGACCCTTGTTGAGATTACTCAATCTCAACCATCCATTTCTCCATTTTTCCTATAAATAGAGCTCATTCCTTCTTCAAAAGGATCCAGAAATCTTGTATGCATCAAACTTATAGCTATTTTGAGAGAGAATTTAGAAGCATTTTTCTTTATTATTTTGGCTAAAATTAACACAGAACAATTAAGATACTTTCTCATATTAGCTTGTTTACATTTGCATAATTAGTTATCTTCATTTTTTATAATCTTGAATCGCCATAAGACATCCATAATAAGGCAAAAAGATGAGGGCTACACTCATGTGGAACTTGGAGAGGAGAGGAACAAGCGAGGAGCAACTATGAGCATGTTGGAGGGCATCTTGGAGGGTTTTGTTTCTTTCCTTCATTTTTGTATGCTCTTCATTATCTATTTTATATCTCTCTTGGTATGCATGTTTAGGATTATAGTTTCATTTGTCATTCATTTTTTATTACCACTAACTACACTAACGACTTGTCTTATGTTCTTGCATCCTTTTTAGCGTGCATCACTTTCATTAACCATTTAACCATTATGAACATACATCATTATGCATATAATAAATTGATGCAAGCAGAAATAACATAACATCATTAAATTTTCCCTAGGGTATTTCAACATCATTACTTGATTAACTACCTTAATGACATCTTACTCACAAGATAAGCATATTCCATCTTGAGTTAATGCATCATATTTAATTTTCTAACCATGAGATATGCAACCTACCAGATTATCTATCCATCTTTATATGCATGCCATTATACCATTCTACTAACATATTACATTCCTACTTTAAAAATGCAAGACAATCCCATAATCCTACATTCATTTTATGTACCAAATCCAAATGTGTTTTAACCCAACATTTCCTATCTACATGCTCTTTTCCTTTTCATGATAATGCAATCCTAATGCAAAGGTATGTTCCATATTTGCTAATTCAATTAATCCTTTCTAACATAATCATTTCTTACTCTATGGACATTCTTCTTCTAAGGTTACTTTAAATTCTAACTTGCTTTCTAAGCATTCCATAAAGTAATACAATTAAACCATAATGCAAATTAAATTCCATTTCAACCATAACCATTTTAATTCTAAGATACATAGATCACATCCTTATAGCAATACAATTATGTCCCCAATGTCTCATTACAATTCATAACATAGTCACAAATCCAACTACAATCCATCTTACAATTACAAGTAAATAAAATAAATCATGAGCATAGCTCTTCCTACTACAAGATTCCAACTACTACATAGAATAATATTAAATGTATTTCATCACGTTCATTACATAAATCTGCTACAAGGTACATCCCTAATCATCATGAAGAAGTATCCACATCCACGCATGAATAATCCAAGAGAACATCCCAATGGATACAAAGTACCAACCACCCGACCATGTCGAACCAAAGGAACCACCCCCCGTGCTAGGAAATGACACAAGGCCCCAACACACACTCTAGCCCTAAGTTGACACCCTAACCAAAGAGACCAACCACACAAAGACACTCATGCAAGAACCTACACAATACAAAAATAATAAACTCCTAGAGGCATATAACTCATCGAGACACAAATGCATCCAATAAGGCATATCCATAAATCAACAAGGGGAAACATGTAGGAGTGGAGTGTCATCACATGCCATCCTTAGAACATAATAACAAAAGGCAATAGCCTGATGGACATGTGGAGCCATCTCAACCTATGAGAAAATAAGGGAGATTAGCTTACCATCTGCATGGCCTTCTCATGCTTATCCTAAAACATCCTCCCTAGGACTAAGTCATGAGGCTCAAATCAATTTTCATCTTATTAATGAATCTAGCTACCCAGCCCATTAATTATTAGGTTATTACTTATTTACATATCATGGTAAGCTCCCAATGTGCCCTGGCAGTCTAGACTTCATGCATCCTTACAGGGAACCTCATGTAAGCCTATCTTTCGTAACCCCGGTCATCACATGGAAGCCCACTCCTCCTAACATGGCCCAAATAATAAATTCAATAAGAGGCTCATAATAATAATCAAATATGGAATTATAATCATTATACAACCATACACATACATGGTCATCCAAATATCATAAAGCCAAATAAACATCAAGAGCCTCATAGCATAAATATGCATCAATAAGATAACCAAATTTGCTCATCAAATGAAATAAATAACAACAAAAAGGCATATCAACTTGTTGGAATGAGCACAATAAATAACTCTCTCTCTACCATAGCTTCTCAACATGATAGAGGAATAAATTCATCATAAAAACTACATAGAAGTGAAAACCATGAAACATTCATCAAATCAATTAAATGCTGAATGTGGAAAATCATCAATAAACATCTAAAAAGCCTTTGGTACAAAATTAATTTTGAAAAAGTCAAAGATATAATAAAAACTAAGAAAAATGCTAGAAATCCACAGATTAGCACATATGATTTTTAGTCTAGTGCATTTGACTTTTGATAAATCTTTCAGTGCATATGAATCTTCTTTTAGCGCATATGACCCATAATTCAGCACATACAACTAACAAAATAGTGTATATGGATAATTCTATAGCACATATGACAAGCTAATTAGCACAAGTGATCAATTATTTAGCGCATACAACCACTATTTTAGTGCATATGACTCAGAGAACAAATAACACGGAAAACAGTAAAATTACGAATCTAAATTAAAAATCAAGGGAAAATTTCCAAGTCTCAAAACCAATTGAATAAGTGATTCCCATAAAAGATGAAACGAGAGAAACAAACGGAACTCAAATCCATAAATATATGAAAGGAGAAAATGAAATTCGAACATAAGAGGTTTCCTTCCATAATACACAGAAAAATTAATACAAAGATTCAAAACAAGACCAAGTCACTTTCTCCAGACAAAACCACACTCAAGAACTATAAAGAATACCATATAGAATCAATTAAAGACAAGGGAAACCAAAATTAACTCTCTGCGAGCTTCTTTCATGGCAGTGCCTATCCAGAGAACTCACAAGAGTAATCCCAAACTCACAAATAAACATAAAACTGTTGGGTACAACCAAATTTCCCCAAAGAGCCATCAAGCCAAGCTACACTAGGAAATCCAAAAGCCGAGTTTCAAACAATAGGAATTGCACAAAGTTGTGCATTCATGGCAACACTCCCGACCAATGAAAACAAAGTATTTTCCCCAAGCCCTATAGTTCAACTTTATATTAAAATCTATGCACATAAATATTTCTCCCAAACTATAGTATAAATTATATAATAAATCTTTTCCCCAAATAAAACCCACAAACAACAATTTCTGTAGACACAACGAATACACATAAATAAAATAATCTTTGCAAAAGATAAGATCTCCAACCTGGAATTAGAAGTAATGGAATAAATTTGATGAAGAGCTCCAAATCCAAATCCAAATCACAAGCTCCAACAATCCAAACAATTAAGCCAAAATACAAATGTTGCAGAAAATCTCTAAGAATGGTAACCCGACAACAAGCCTAGACTACCCAATGAAAGAAATGAAAAGAAAAAACCATGGCCAATTAAAATAAACCAAAATATAATATTTTATACCAACCCCACGTTAGGTTGCCTTTATATTTTCTATTCAAATTCAACCAATAAGAATGGAGGGTAGGTAGAAATAACACAAAATCTTCTTCTAAAACTAAGTGGGAAGATATTATTATTTTATTCAAATGTGCTCATACACTCCTACTATATAAATAAAACATAAGCCATAAATAAATAAATAAATCCAATAGGGAAATTGAAACCAAAAGCTCATAAATGAAATAAAGAGCCAAATAAATATTAAATATCAAATGAACTATTAAACCATAGGAAAATAAACAAATAATTAAATAATTAAATACCAATAAAGATTAAACAATAAATACCAAATAAATATTAAAATCACACAAAATAATTAAACATAAAATATTAAATAATTAAATACATTAAAATTTTGCATTATTAATTATAAAATCACACATCAAGGATCACATAATTAATCTAAACATAACCAAATAAATCAACCATCTCTAAACATACTCACAATACTAAAAAGATCAAACTCATCAACTGACGTGGTGAATTATGCCAAGATGCTTATGACACATGGTGACCACCTTAGACCTAGAGTATGTGTAGGGAATTCATCTCATCTTCAAACCACATAAGCCTTTGGAATTAAAGACACAATCAAACCTATGAAGCTAGGTGGTGTCGATGTCTGGTACCTGCAAGATCTTGCAACCACAAAAAATGATACAATAGATGTATATATCTCATAACAAACAAGTGATAGGGAATCCCGATGACACATCTTGCTCACAATGAGTGATGCGACATCGTCCTCTCACAAAGATAATCATGTACAATAATCCAACAAATCTCATAAACATGTCATTATATGTAACAATGAAATAGGGTTAGCGTAATCATAATCAACATCAAATCTATGATCAACATATTCTATCAATTATCCATCACATAGTAAGCATATGAAATCATCACGTACATATATCCATCAAATCACATGATCAATAATGATAGTATCATCCATATAGATGATCAATAAAGCATATGTCCAATAGCATCTAACATCAATGGTAAGTAACTGAAACACATGAGTAACCATTATCCAAATCATCAAATATAGTCTAGATAAGTCTATCAAACATTTAACAATCGTCAACTCTAGTAAGAATAGGTCAAATCAAGGGTGGACACTACATCCTCTCCCCTTTGCCTAGGCTTACTCCTGGAAGCCTAAGAAAAAATAGGGGTATAGATCTCTCATCTATGCTGCATCCTCCCATGTAGCTGAAGAATCATCAATTGGATCCCACTGGACCATTACCTGCTCTATGCTCCAACCTCTGAGGGACATCTCTTTGTGCTGAAGAATGCGTACGGGCTCCATAGGAAGATATCTATCCTCGACCTGTAAAGCATTCCAATCCAACACATATGAAATATCAGGATGATATAACCTCAAAATTGAAACATGAAAGACATCATGGATGTGGGACAAGCTAGGCGGCAAGGCAAGGTGATAAGCCACAAGACCAATTTGCTCCAAAATATCGAAAGTTCCAACAAACCGAGGTGCCAACTTAGAGCCTTTTTCGTAACAGATCGGACTCTTCCACTAATGAACTCTCAAAAATATCCCGTCACCAACAAAAAAATGCCTGTCGACTCAATGTGCATCCGCATACTTCTTTTGCCTATCCTGTGCAGCCACCAAATTATCTCTAATGTGAGCCACCTGCTCCTCCATATCCCGCAACATTTCTTATCTAATACACACTCTATCCTCCAAATGGTCCCGACTTAGGGGTGTACTACATTGTCTACCATATAATGCCTGATAAGGAGACATACCAATAGAGATGTGGTAACCATTATTGTACGTAAACTCAACCAAATAGAGGTAAACCTCCCAAGGAGACTATTGATCCATCACGTACATCCTCAACATGTCCTCCAAAACCTGGTTCAACCTCTCTATCTGTCCATTTGTCTCAGGGTGATAAGCTAAACTAAAGTTCAACTGCGTGCCCAAATCATGTTGGAGAGTTGTCCAAAATATTGATGTGAATATTGGATCATGATCTGATATGATCCACCAAGGAATACCATGCAACCTCACAACTCCCTCCAAGCAAAACCCAAGCCACTGTTGCTATTGTAGATGAAGATCTGAGAGGAGAAAACTGTGCTACTTTGGTCAATCTGTCTACGGTGACCAAAGTAGCATCATGATGATGTGAAGACATGGGAAAACCAACTATACAATCCATAGATATAATATCCCATTTCCATCCTGGAATCAAATATGATTGTAATATTCCTGCTGGATGCTGATACTTTGCCTTCACTCACTAACACTCTAGGCAACATGACACAAAATGTGCAATATCTATCCTAATACTAGACCAATGGTATATCTATCTCAAATCTATGTGCATCTTCTTGACGCCTGGATGTGTCGAGTAAGGTGCATGATGTTCCTCTAACATGATCAAATCCTGAAGACCGTCTGACGGTGGAGCATAAATGCGTCCCAAATGTCTAAGAAGTCCATCTGCAACTGAGTAACCTGCATATCTTCCCACAAGAGCTCTAACTATGGCAACCTCTACAATAACCTCCTGATACCACACATATGAAGGAAGGGCACTGAGAATATGGCTCCTCAAATCCACAGTAAGAGACATTGTTGAACTCTCATGCCTCCTACGGCTCAATGCATCTGCTACAACATTCTCCTTACCCTGGATGTATCTTACCTCAAATTCATACTCACATAAAAAATCCATCCAATGCCTCTACCTAGCATTCAAATTTGGTTGTGTGAAGATATACTACAAATTATGATGATCACTGTGCAACTCGAATCTCTGTCCAACGAGGAAATGCCTCCATCTAACCAAATCATGAACCATTGTCGCTAACTCAAGATCATGGGTGGGATAATTCTTCTCACGATCTTTAAGTTTCTGTGACTCATGTGCAATCACACGACCATCATGCATCAACACCGCTCCTAGACCCTCCAAAGAAGCATATGTACATACCACAAAATTCCCCAAAGGGTCTGGCACTGCTAAAATAGGTGCACTAGTCAAACGCTCCTTAAGGATTCGAAATGCTATCTCACACTGCTTTGACCAAATAAAATTCTTCCCTTTCCTTTGAAGAGAAGTGATAGGATGGGCTATCCTGGACAAATCCTGAATATATCTATGCTAATATCCTGCTAAAACCATAAAACTGTGCACCTCTCGCACATTAGTGGGTGCTAACCAATCAACAATCACCCAAATCTTTGAGGGATCAACTACGATACCCTCTCCTGAAATCACATGAACAAGATATCTCACCTCTATCTAGAAGAACTCACACTTCACCAAATTGGCATATAGTTGATTCTCCCTAAGACACTGCAAAACCTACCTCACATGATCCTCGTGCTTTTAAATTGATCTCAAATAAATTAAAATATCATCCAAAAATACCAATACAAATCTATCCAAATATAACCTGAATACACCATTCATCAAGCTCATGAAAACCAATGGTGCATTCGTGAGACCAAATGGTACTACTGTGAACTTATAGTGTCCATATCTAGTGTGAAAACATGCGCGATGAATGCCCGCCTCATGAATCCTCAACTAGTGATACCCGGACTTAAGCTCAATCTTGGAGAAGACCTTTGCATCCTTAATCTGATCAAACAAATCATGTATCCAAGGCAAGGGACATCAGTTCCTCACCATCTTCTTATTGAGCTGCCTATAATCAATAGATAATCAAAGAGATCTCTCCTTCTTCTTCACAAATAACACAGGTGCACCCCAACGGGACACACTAGGATGAATAAACCCCTTTGCCAACAACTCCTCCAACTAAACCCTCAACTCACTCAACTCCTACGTGGTCATCTGATAGGGAGCCTTAGAGATAGGTTAAGCTCCTGGCACCAAATTAATCTTGAAATCAATATCTTGCCAAGGGGGCATACCTGGAATCTCATTAGGAAAAACATCTGCGAACTCCTAAATAATAGGATGTGGCTACAATAAATCCTCTGAACTAACTCCCTCATCCACACCCTTCACTCTAACAGCAAACAACTGGCAACCCTTACACGTACACCTTTTCATCTGCATATTGGAAATCATGCGAAGAGAGATAGGTCTTTGAATACTTACAATCTCTACACTCTTCCCACTATCATCCACATATTGCACTCTCTTACCTCTACAATCTATCTGCACTTGGTGAAATCCAAGCCAATCCATACCAAGAACCACATCATAAGATCCCAAAGACATAAAACGAAGATCCACGAAAGTATGGAAATCCCCAAAGACTAAAGGACAACTGAGTACAAGGGAATCCACCACCACTTTGGACCCTGTAGCTAACTCTACCTACCACCTATCATCCTAATTTGTCATAGCAAGCCCACATCACTCTACTGGAAAGGGAGAAATAAAAGAGTCTGATGCTCCTGAATCAAATAATACTAAACAAGAGATACCACCTATCACACCTGATGTCTCCATAATGGTGGCCTGATGCTTAGCCTGATGGTTATCAACCACCACAAATAACTGATGGGACCTACCTGCATCTCCAACTATAGGCTCAGAAGTAGCTGGCTTCTACTTCCTTGACATCTGAGAAGTACGCTGAGGACAATGAATGGCAATGTGTCCTAGCTGTCCACATGCAAAACAATCCTTCTCTACTACCTGGTGCTGTACTCGACTACTGAACACTACCTCTACTAGAAGCTTGCCGCAAAATCTATGTTGGCTGAGGAGTAGGTCTCCTATCATGTTGATGAGTGCAACTCCTATCACCCTGAAATCTGGCACCCCATGCAAATTTTTGCCCCTTTGAATACTTCTTCTTAAACTGCTGACCATTGAGGAAAGAAGAAGGATGGCTCCTAACATAACCTGAAGACAACTACTGAGATCCCATAATAGGTGCACTAACTATCTATCCTCCTATCACACCTCCTGCCGCTAAGGAAAAATTATCCTCTTCTATCCTTGCCTTCTCCACAGATGCCTCCAAGGTCTTAGGTTCATGCATCCGAACCTTTCCACTGATACGATCATTGAGACCTCTCACAAAGTGCTGAATCAACATTGACTCATCATTTGCAATCCCAACATACTATCTAAGCTTGACAAACCTATGATCATACTACTCCACAGTCATCCTCTACTATCTCAAATCATGGAATGCATTGGCCTTCCTTTGCCTCTAATGATCTGAAAGAAATCTAGCACGAAACTGCTCCAAGAATAACTCCCAAGATATCGTTGCTATGTCCAAATATAACTTCTATTCCTCCATGTGCCACCATGTCATTGCAAAATCATGAAGGTGCATAATCGTACATCTCACCTTGGTGTTACTGCTACATGGGTGCATAGCAAAACACCTACCTAAGTCCAAAAGTCAGGTCTCTGCCTCCATGCCACTGCTTAAGCCATCGAAGGTAGGAGGATGAGTCCTCATCAAATCTCTCACGTGGCTAGCTGCAAGTGCAACCTAATCCACCTCAACTCTCCTCCTAGGAGAACACAAATTCTCTCTCTACTGATGCTCTGAATGTCAAGATCCCTCCTAGTGGTTCTCCTCCTACCTATGTCCTAGATGACCAAGAATCTCCTAAAGCACGTTCACCAACTGTGGAATTATATCATCTCTAGGTTGATCCAAATCATCTCTAGGCTAATCTTGTTGCTGCTCCTCGTGGTGTGACTCCCTGGAAACCTTAGGACAAGGATTCCTATGAGTACCCATGCATCCATCTTGACGACGATCTCTACCCCTAGCAGGCATCTTGTCTAAGGAAGATGCAACAAAAACTATAAGCTAACCATCTAGAATAACTATAACAAGAAAATAAATAGCAGGGATAAATACTATTGGGCTACCCCATGCTAATTTCTAACATGCACAATGGCCTCAAATGAAACCAGAGTATCCAGTGTTTGAACATGGGCTTTGATACTAAATGCAATGCTTGCCAAAATAGCCTAGAGAAGCTAAACATCTAACATGCAAACGAAGATAATTTTTTTTTTAATTACCATCTAACAACAACTAGTGTAACACATAACATCTCCATCTAACTACTTTCATTAACCATATAACCATTATGAACATACATCCTTATGCATATCATAAATAAACACAAGCAAAAATAACATAACATCATTAAATTTTCCCTAGGGTACTTCAACATTATTACTTGATTAACTACCTTAATGACATCTTACTCACAAGATAAGCATATATTCCTTCTTGAGTTAATGCATCATATTTAATTTCCTAACCATGAGATATGAAACCTACCAGATTATCTATCCATCTTGATATGCATGCCATTATACCATTCTACTAATATATTACATTCCTACTTAAAAAATGCAAGACAATCCCATAATCCTACATTCATTTTATGCACCAAATCCAAATGTGTTTTAACCCAACATTTCCTATCTACATTCTCTTTTCCTTTTCATGATAATGTAATCCTAATTTATAGATATGTTCCATCTTTACTAATCCGATTAATCCTTTCTAACATAATCATTTCTTACTCTATGAAAATTCTTCTTCTAAGGTTACTTTACATTCTAACTTGCTTTCTAAGAATTCCATAAAGTAATACAACTAAACCATTATGCAAATTCAATTCTATTTCAACCATAACCATTTTAATTCTAAGATACATAGATCACATCCTTACAATAATATAATTATGTCCCCAATGTCTTATTACAATTCATAACATAGTCCCAAATCCAGCTACAATCCATCTTATAATTACAAGTACATAAAATACATCATGAGCATAGCTCTTCCTACTACAAGATTCCAACTACTACATACAAGATTATTACATGTATTCCATCATGTTCAATACATAAATCTTCTACAATGTACATCCCTAATGATCGTGAATGAGTATCCATATCCATGCATGAATAATCCAAGAGAACATCCCAATGGCTAAAAAAAATCAAGCACCTGACCATGTGGAACCAAAGGAACCATCCCCCATACTAGGAAATGACACAAGGTCCCAACACACACTCTAGACCTAAGATGGCACCCTAACCAAAGAGACCAACCACACAAGGACACTCATGCAAGAACCCACAATACACAACAAGAATAAACTCCTAGAGGCATATAACTCATCAAGATATAAATGCTTCGAATAAGGCATATCCATAAATCAACAAGGGGAAACATGTAGGAGTGGAGTGTCATCACATGCCATCCTCAGAACATAATAACATAAGGCACTAGACTGATGGACACGTGGAGCCATCTCAACCTATGAGAGACCAAAGGAGATTATCTTACCGTCTGCATTCCCTTCTCATGCTTATCCTAAAACATCCTCCCTAGGACTAAGTCATGAGGCTCAAATCAATTATTATCTTATTAATGAATCTATCTACCCAACCCATTAATTATTAGGTTATCACTTATTTACAAATCATAGTAAACTCCTAATGTGCCCAAGCGGTCTAGACTTCATGCATCCTTACAAGGAACCTCATGCAAGCCTATCTCTCGTGACCCCGATCATCACATGGAAGCCCACTCCCCCTAACATGTTTCAAACAATAAATGCAACAAGAGGCTCATAATACCAGTAAAATATGGAATCATAATCATCATACAACCATACACATACATGGTCATCCAAATGTCATAAATCCAAATAAACATCAAGAGACTCATAGCATAAATATGCATAAATAAGTTAACCAAATCTGCTCATCAAATGAAATAAATAACAAAAACAAGGCATATCAACTTGCTCGACTTAGCATAATAAATAAATCTCTCTCTACCACAACTTGTCAACATGATAGAGGCATAAATCCATCATAAAAATTACATAGAAGTGAAAACCATGAAAGATTCATCAAATCAATCAAATGCTCAATCTGAAAAATCATCAATAAACATTCGAAAAGCCTCTGGTACAAAATTAGTTTTGAAAAAGTCAAATAGATAATCAAAACTGAGAAAAATACTAGAAATCCACAGATTAGCGCATATGATTTTTAGTCTATCAGATTTGACTATTTATTTAGCGCATATGATAAATCCTTCAGTGCATATGAATCTTATTTCAATGCATATGACCAATAATTCAGTGCATACAACTAACAAAATAATGTATATAGATAATTATATAGCGCATATGACAAACTAATTAGCGCATATGATCAATTCTTTATTGCATACAACCACTGTTTTAGCACATATGACTCAGAGAACAAAAAATATGGAAAACAGTAAAATTACGAATCTAAATTAAAAATCAAGGGAAAATTTCCAAGTCTCAAAACCAACTGAATAAGTGATGCCTAGACAAGACGAAATGAGAGAAACAAAGGGAACTCAAATCCATAAATATATGAAGGAGAAAATGCAATTAGGACATAAGATCTTTCCTTCCATAATACACATAAAACTTAATACAGAGAATTGAAACCAAGACTAAGTCACTTTCTCTAGACAAAACCACACTTAAGAACCACAAAGAATACCATATAGAATCAATTAAAGATAAGGGAAACTGAGATTAACTCTCTACGAGCTTCCTTCACGACAGTACCCTTCCAGCTAACTCACATGAGTAATCCAAAACTCACAAATATACCCAAAACTGTTGGGTACAACCAAATTTCCCCAAAGAGCCATCAAGCCAAGCTACAGTAGGAAATCTAAAAGTTGAGTTTCAAACAATAGGAATTGCACAGAGTCGTGCATTCATGGCAACACTCCCGACCAATAAAAAAAAGTATTTTCCCTAAGCCCTATAGTTCAAATTTATATTAAAATCTATGCACATAAATATTTCTCCAAAACTATAGTATAAACTATATAATAAATATTTTCCCCAAATAAAACCCACAAACAACAATTTTTGTAGACACGGAGAATACACATAAATAAAATAATATTTACAAAAGACAAGAGCTCCAACCGGGAATTAGAAGTAATGGAAGAAATTTGATGAACGGCTCAAAATCCAAATCCAAATCACAAGCTCCAACAATCCAAACAATGAAGCCAAAATCCAAATGTTGCAGAAAATCTCTAAGAATGGTAATCCAACAACAATCCTAGACTACCCAATAAAATAAATCAAAAGGAAAAACCCTAGCCAATGAAAATAAACCAAAATATAATATTTTATACCAACCCTACGTTAGGTTGCCTTTATATTTTCCATTTCAAATTCAACCAATGAGAATGGAGGGTAGGTAGAAATAACACAAAATCTTCTTCTACAACTAAGTGGGAAGATATTATTATTTTATTCAAATGTGCTAATATACTCCCACTAATAAATAAAGTCAAATATATAAATAAAACATAAGCCATAAATAAATAAACAAATCAAATAGGGAAATTAAAACCAAAATCTCATAAATGAAATAAAGAGCCAAATAAATATTAAATATCAAATGAACTATTAAACCATAGGCAAATAATAAAATAATAAAATATCAATAAAGATTAAACAATAAATACCAAATAAGTATTAAAATCACACAAAATAATTAAATACATTAAAAATGAGAATTATTAATTATAAAATCACATAATTAATCTAAACACAACCAAATAAACCAATCATCTCTAAACATACTCACAATACTGGAAAGATCAAACTCACTAACTGACGTGGCGAATTACGCCAAGATGCTTACAACACATGGTGAACACCTTAGACCAGAGTATGTGTAGGGAACTCATGTCATCTCCGAACCACATAAGCCATTGGAATTAAAGACACTCTCAGACCTGTGAAGCCAAGTGGAGTTGATGTCTGGTACCTGAAAGATCCTACAACCACAAAACAATGATACAAAATATGCATGTATCTCATAACAAATAAGTGATAGGGAATCACGATGACACATCCCACTCACAATGAGTGATGTGATATCATCCCTCACAAAGACAATCATACAATAATCAAACACATCTCATTATATGTAACCATGAAATAGGGTTAGCGCAATCATAATCAACATCAAATCCATGATCAACATAATCTATCAATGATCCATCACATAGTAAGCATATGAAATCATCACATACATATATCCATCAAATTACATGATCAATAATGATAGTATCAACATCCATATAGATCATCAAAATAGCATATGTCCAATAGCATCTAACATCAATAGTAAGTAACTGAAACACATGAGTAACCATCATCCAAATCATCAAATATAGTCTAGATAAGTCTATCAAACATAAAACAATAGTCAACTCTACTCAAAATAAGTCAAATCAAGGGTGGACACTACACTTCCTACCTAGGTTTATTTCTATCCCCTTTCCTGGTGGCGGGATTGAATATCCTGCTGGCCTAATAGAAATGGGATTGCATTCCCACTATCACCTTAAGCGAACCTGCTTTTATGGGATCTCTATCCCAATTCTACCTATTTCTACCCTAGTTCTACCCTATCTCGATCTTGTGCGAGAGCGATAGTAACGTATTCCTGCAACTTTAACATGCAATCCCATAGTTCATGAACCAACAAGATTGTTGTGTTGACAGTATTTAATGCTATTAAATGCATAGAACTAAAGAAAAGATCTGGTTTTTCGAGATATATAAGTTACGATTGAGTCATCGTTTCCACCTAACACTCACCACCACATCCACGTGATGCTTTGAGATCTCCCTAGCTGCCATCTCATTCAATGGTCTCAAAGCTCTCAACTATGCAAGGTAAATGTAAAATGACTCTAATTTGCTCTAAATTCTCTCTCATAGGAAATAAAAGTGAATAGTAAATCTTCAGATTTGCTAATGTAGGGCTCTCCAAAGCTCTATTTTTCATTGTCTTGGTCCCTCTGAGACTAGTTTTCTTGCTATTTCTTCCCATGATCATCTTTTTGAGTGTCGTTCTTGCCTTTTGAGTCTATTTCTCATCCCAATTCCTTCATCTTCTTGGGTCATTTTTTCTTCCCCCTATTCTTCAGGTCACTAGTGTATTATTGTCTTCACACTGATGCTATTCTATTACCATGGCGAAGAGGGGCAAAATGTAGACACCTAAATTTGATTAATTTAATTGATTGAATTTAGCTATTTTGAGCATCTTTAATTAAGTAATTACACATTATTTAATTAATTAGTGTTCTTTCCTTCCATCTGGCTAATTAATTTTATTAATTATGCTATAGTCCGCCCTTAATTAATTGGATTTGTCCCTTTCTTCTATTAAATGTATCAAATATGTAATTTGATTATTTAATTCATGCTGACCTTTTATACCAAAATCCTCTCATAGAATTAATTAATTTAATTAATTAATTCTATTTTCCTCCACATGTCTCCTAACTTTAATCCCTCATCTAACCCTTCCTCTAACTTAACCTGCCCATTTAACCTAGGGTTTTGGTCAACCTTATCCCTTAGCTCACACCATATGTGTGCACATTCCCAAAATATCCCAAATTTCCTAAAATTTGGGAAATGTCTTTGAATTTGGGGGAGATTTCCTAAAATTTGGGGAACTATCCCAAATATCCTAAAACATGGAAATATATCCATATTTGGAATACAACCTTCCTATTTGGTTGTCTCATTCCCAAATAGGCATGGACACATGCCATTCCTTTCAATGAAACATGTCATTTTTAAGGACACGTGTCATTCTCATCCATGTCACTTGCCCTTCTTAGGGACATGTGTCTCATTCTCATGTTTCTCCATCCCTCATTCAAGCCTATTTATTCCCCCTCATTTTCCTTCACAATCCATCCACTTTCATTTTCATACCCTTATAATGTAAAATTGTTTACTCACCATTTTGCACATCCATTAAGCATATAACATCCATCTTGCATTCACTATCATGGAGCAGAATCAAGTATCTATCGTATAGAAAGCACACATAAAATCAGGGGACTATCAAATCGAAGGATGAATATTAGTTTGTACTTTAATTAGTTTTATTTTATTTATCTAGTTTTATTCCTTCTTAGCATCCTAATCTTGAGTGTGGTTGAAACATGTGTCTGTCTAATTGTTAATTTATCTTTTCAATCTCTTTAGTTTTACATTCACAATTTTCTACACACAATGACAATAGAAAAACCAAAGGACATTTTGAGGAATGCAATATTGTGCATAAGATCTTGTTGATTTTGTCTAAATTCTATAAACCACAGAGATCTTCAAAGTAGGAGAGCAATGACTTGAGAAAATATACTATTGATCAACTTATTGGTACCTTAGTAGCTTATGAGATTTTAGAAATGGAGAAAGAGAAAAGATAAAAGAGAGAAGTAGCATTGAATGTTTCAAGATTTCATGATCTAGAATGCACTGGATACCTAGATGAAGCCGAAACAAATTTTGTGAGAAGATTGCAGCATGGCACTGGGAAATATAAAGGTAAGTAATATTTGAAATATTTTTCTTGTTCTAGAATTGGACATTATGCTTCTAATTGCACTGAAAGAGAATATTATAAGAGATCAAATGATGATGAGAAGAATAACAAGTTTATAAGATGCAATTCCATCAGAAAGGAGAAGAAAGGCTTATGCTCTATTGAAAAAGATACATCTAAAGAAGAAGTTGATGGTGACTCAAATGAATAATCCTTGTTTTTAGCAATTGAGGATAAGGAGAGTGCTTTTGAGAAACTGGAAGAAGAGAAATCGGTTAAGACTA
Source organism: Cryptomeria japonica (assembly GCF_030272615.1). NCBI lineage: Eukaryota > Viridiplantae > Streptophyta > Pinopsida > Cupressales > Cupressaceae > Cryptomeria > Cryptomeria japonica. The sequence continues at coordinate 497,766,682 of NC_081408.1, forward strand.
CATTGCATGCTAAGATAGAACCAAATACATGGATTATAGATTCCATATGTTTAAATCATATGATTGGTGATAAAGATGGGTTTATTAATCTTAAGAAATATGATGGAGGATATGTGAAGTTTGCTAGAGAAGATGGTGCAACTATTCAAGGTATTGTAAGTGTTTCTATTAATGGTAAGCAAAAAACTGATGATATTTATTATGTTGAAATATTAAGACATAGTTCGTTAAGTGTTAGCTAGATGTATAGAAAATAGTATGAAGTTTTTTTTTGTAGTACCAGATGCATGATAAAAAAAGAGAAGACTGGTAAAAGAGTTGCAAAAGGAGTTAGAACAGGTGAAAATGTATATTATATCAAGGATAGAGAGGAGAACAAGTGTTTGTTAGTGCAAAATATTAAGATTGTTCTTGCGCTTTTAAGAAGACAAGTGATCCTGAAGAAAGCAAAGAGAAGGAAACAAATGAAGAAGAAGAAGACGAGAATTTAGAGAAATTTCTTGCTAAGTATGTTCAAAAGCATCATTCAAAGAATTATATAATTGGAGATAAATCAACAGGTGTTCAAACAAGAAGAAAGATTGCAAAAGCTCATGATCAATCTAACTAGGGTTAAAGCACAAACCTGTGTCACACTTTTATAAAGGAACCAACCAACACAACTAAAACTATTTAACTTCGACCGCATAAAAGTGACATTTCTAAATTGAAGTTTGAAATGATGTAAATTGATCAAATGTAGAAATATTAATAAAATTTAGGTCTGTTATTTTTTAATTTTTTTTGAAAAAAATTGATATTTTTTTTTACAGATTCAAAGACAAATTTTTCATGCTAAAAATTAGGGGTTCTAGTCGGTGTGACCAAAAAATTGAAAATGGACTCTATTTTTTCTGATTTTTTTCTCCAAATAGAGAACATATATATGTAGTGTTAGAAAAAAAATAAATTAAATTTTGATGTATATTTTTCTTGTTATAATATTTTGAAGTCCAACATAGCTAAATTTGATAGTTTTCATTTGACGTCACCTTTTGACTACTAAATTTATCATTAACCAAAAAAAAACAAACCCTTTTTGAGAATATTTTCTCATCTAGTGAAAAATATATTTTTAATTTTTTTAAATATCATTTAATATTTTTTAAAAAAATTTCTAATCAGCCTCTTTTTTAACTTTAAAAAGCTACTCGTGATGTTTAATTAATAAAAAATATTAAAATTAATCAAAATAATTAAAAAATTATATGTCTAGATTCATGACTTCAACCTCTACTAAAGGGTATTTTTAAATTTTTGCATAAAAATATTTTGCTTGAAGAAAATTTGAGCGGAATTGAAAAGTTTCAGAAATACAGAGTTTTTCACCTTTTTTCTGCCACATCACATGACACATAGGGTAGTCTGGCCGGACTGAGTTTGACCATACTCAGTCTGGTCGGACTAACCTTAGTTTTAACAATTAAAAAAAATGATTTTTTTTGAATTTAAGCATTTGAATTAAAGGAGTTGACCGAACTCAATTCGGTCGAACTGAGTCCGACCGAACTCAATTTGGTCGAACTGAGTCTGGCCGAACTTAGTTCGGCCAGACTTCCAATGCCATTTCACCACCACTTGGTGCCACGCGGCCCATGGGTAGTCTGACCGGACAACCCCCAGTTGGCCCAAACTGTGATACAACTCCATGTTTTTTCCCATTATTGTTTTCTATCAGTGACTGAGATGAATACTCATGAGGAAGCAAGCAAAGATGAAAGTTGGGTAAAATAAATGAAAGAAGAACTAAATCAGATTTAGAAGAACAAGACTTGGGAGCTGGTACCTAGATCGGTGGACAAGAATATAATTGGAACTAAGTGGGTATTCAAAAATAAGTTTAATGAGCAAGGACAAGAGACAGGGAATAAATCGAGACTGGTATGTAAAGGATATTCTCAATTAGAAGGTATAGAATTTGAAGAAACCTTTGCTCCTATAGCAAGGATGGAAGTTATTTGCATGTTTCTTGTATTTCTTGCCTACAAGAACTTTAAAGTTTATCAGATGGAAGTTAAATCAACATTTTTGAATGGAGATCTAGAAGAAGAAGTTTACATTGAGTAAATAGATAGATTCAAATTGACAAAAGAACTAGATATGGTATGTAGACTGAAGAAAGCTTTGTATGGATTTTATAGGCACCTAAAGCTTAGTATGCAAGGTTGGACATGTATTCACTTCAACAAATTTTTAGGAAAGGTACAATAGATAATAATCTTTATTTCAAGATTGATGGAGATAAGTTGTTGATCCTGATAGTTTATGTTGATGATATTATATTTGGAAGAGATGATAGCTTTTGTAGAGAATTTCCTAAGGAAATGTAGAATGAATTTGAGATGTCAATGATTGGTGAGTTGTCTTTCTTTCTTGTGTTGCAAGTTAATCAATTAGAAGATGTAATTTTTATTTCTCAGAGCAAGCATGTGAAGGAAATGTTGAAGAACTTTGGTTTTGATGATTGCAAATTGGTTACTACCCCTCTAACCATTAAGTTGAGAAAAGATGACGAGTCTCCAAAAGTTGAACATAAGAAGTAAAAATTAATGATTCATGGAATGTTAAATTTTACTATGTCTAGATAAGATATCATGCAGGGTGTTTATCTGGTAGATAAATTTCAGGCGAATCTGAAAGTGACACATGAGAAAGTAGTGAAAATAATTTTCAGATATTTGAAAGGTACAATAGATTTTGGACTTTTGTATAGAAAAGGTGGAGATTTCTTGTTGAAAGATTATACTCATACAGACTGGGTTGGAAGTATTGATAATAAAAAAAGTACTAGTGGTGGTGTATTCCTTTTAGGAGACGGATTGGTTTCCTAGTTTAGTAAGAAACAAGACTCAGTTTCCCTATCTACTATTGAAGCATAGTATATTGTAGTGACATCTTGTTGTTCTTAGGTGATGTGGATGAGATAGACTCTTAAGGATATCGAGGTAACTTATGATGAAGCAATTCCTATTTTGTGTGATAATACAAGTGCAATAAACATTTCAAAGATTCCTATTATGCATTCAAGAATGAAGTATATTTAAATCATATATCATTACTTAAGGGAGAAAGTTGCTAAGAAGGAAGTTCAGTTGGAATATGTTTTTACAAAGGAGCAGGTTGTAGATATTTTCACTAAGGTATTGGAAAAGGATACATTTGAGTTTCTTTGAGAGAAGCTTGGGGTCATTTCTCCTCCTTCTATCTAGGTGCATTATGGGGATGCATCTTTCCAGGGGAGATTTCGTGCCTATTGATTTTCCTGGATTGATGTTGTGGCTACTCTCAGGGGGAGAAGTGGTATGCAGAGGTGTGTGCAGTGTTGCTAGACTTTTGTCATTGATGGCAAAGGGGGAGAGATTGAGCTATTAATTTGAGTTTAGGGAGAGTTTGAGCTATTAGTTTGAGTTTGAGTTTTAGGAGAGATTGAGTTGTTTGTTCAGAGAAATTGAGTTAGTTGTGGAAAAAGGGGATAGATTGTGGTGACAGTTTTGGCAAAGGTTTTGAGATGAAGATTTGGAGAGATATTAAGCAATATTCTTCTTCTTTAGTTTTGGTTTCAGGTGCAGGTGTTATCAAGTAATTATCAAATGATTGAAGTGTTGTCATCAATGACAAAAAGGGAGATTATTGGAAGTATGCGTTGATGTGTTGTTGTGGTTGTCATTGATGCCAAACTTGTTATTTCAGAATGGTTTGAAATGTTTGTGGTGCAAAGTTATCTTGTTATGTTGTTGGTGTAGTTATTTTGTTAGTTGTTTCAGAAGATCTTGGGTCTAGAATCTAGTGTTGGTGTTGAGTATTATTGTTATCATTATTGGATATAGTTTTAGTATCATAGATATGATGATTATGTGGTCCAAAAATATCTTTGTGTTCTTCGGGTGTTGTGGTATTGTTCATTGTTGGTTGTGATATTCTATGTTTGATTTATCCTTAGCTCTGGGTATGTTTTGTGGTTGTTGTGTTATGGGTATCATCGTAATGTATGGAGATTTAGATTTGAGTTATGTGCATTTGAGCTTATGTTTTTTATTGGTGATTTCTTATATTGATGCATAGCGTGTGAATATGTTGTTGGTTAGGTTATGATGATTGCAGCTCAATGTATTTGATGATGAGAAAATGGTTAGAGTTCTCACATCCATATATTAATCATAAAAACACAAATCATGAATATATAAATGTACTCTTATACCTTCTTCTCCTCCCTTAGATTGAGCCTTAGGTGAAGTGAAGAATGTGCCCCTTCTCCACTTGATTTCATTGGCTCTTTGATAGGATTGTGGAATTATCTCCACTACACAAGAAGGCTGGATTGGATTCAAATGATGAGCATGGGTATGATGGATTGGATTATGAGTCAAGATTTTGGTATTATGATGGCATGATGGATGATTTTGGATCTCAAATGGACAACATAAGATTACATGAAAAGTAGATTATTTGTGAGGAAAAGAGACTCCAATTTATAGATTGGAGGAGGCCAAAATGGAGGGCCAAGATTGATTTCAAAATGAAGGGTTGAGATTGATTTGAAATGGAGGAGAGGATTGAGAGGAAAAGGTGTGGGATTCAAGAGATATTCCATAAAGGCATTTCTTGTCTCCACACCTCTCAAGGTACATGGGGAAGAGCTCCCAAGTAAATTGGGAAGAGAAAAGGAATTAAAAATTCCTTGGAGAAAGGGGAGAGGAATTAAAAATTCCAAAATAAGAGGATGTGTGTGAAGACTAAATGGATAAAGGAATTAAAAATTCCTTGGGAAGAGGAGACATGAGGAGATTCTAAGAATTTGAATTTCTTTGAAAGGATCAAGGTGATTAGGGATGTGCAAATGATTAAGGAGATTGGTTAGGTGGTGTAATGAGTGATTAGAGTGCAAGTGGGAAAGTTAGGAGGATGTGACATGAGGAGAGATAATGAGTGGAGGAATATAAAATTGGAGGATAATGATAGGCATGATTAGGCTAGGGTTAATTAGGCTAGATGATAGGATTAGAAAGGGTGATAGTAGGAATCACATGATTAGCTTAGTTAATTGAAATTAATTAACTAAGTTGGGTTTAGAAGAAATAAATGATATTTTATTTTAGTAGAATGGGGGAATAATTAATTTTGATAAATTAATTATAGGACTATAGTGATAAAATTAATTTAATTTAATTTAATTAATTGTAAGAAGAAATGGACCAACACAATTAATTAATTATGTTGCAAGCTTAAATTAATTAAATATTAATTTAATCAATTTTAGGTGTCTACATTTTGCCCCTCTTTGATATAGCATCATGAAGTGATGTTATATCAAAGAAGAATAAAACTTAGTGGATGGAAAGGATAAGGACTAGTAGTATGATGCCCCAGTCATAGGTGAGATGAGGAAGGATGACAAGGAGGTAGTGTTATGCCCCCTCGAGAGGACATGTAGGTTCTAAGAACATGGGTGCGATATCGAAATGGATTAGAGGACTAGAGGATTGAGGATGAAAGGATGTAAAGAGGATAAGGATAATGAAGGGGGAATGAATGAATTGGAGTCTCCAATATAAATATATGAATGAATGAGATGAAGTAAGTTGATGAGATTTCTAGTTGTGTAGATGTGGAGAGAAAACCTAGTTTTGATTTTGCAACAAACTATCTACACCACTAACTATAGAAGTCAATATGCTGTGAATATTTGATGCATGGACTAGACTCTCAGACAATAGGTTATCTCTATGCACATAGGTTCACAAACACCGATAATGGTGTGGATGTAAGATTGTAGGATTGTACAAGAGAAACTTGATAGTTCTGATACTTAATATAAGTACAGATCCAATAGCCAACAAGATGAGAGGGGGGGGGGGGGTGAATCATACAAACTTAATCATCCATAAAAACATCAGATTCAACCTCGGTAACATATATATCAGCAATATAACCAAAACTGTTAAACATGCAAACTCAAAAGCATATGAACAATATAAACCTCATAACACTAGATTTAACGTGGAAACCAAATAGGGAAAAACCACTATGGGATTTCAGACCCACTAAGAAATATACTCTTCTAGAGTATGCTCGGTTAAAAGAAAATCCTGTTAAAGATTACAAACACATTGCTAGATGTGACCCGGTTAAGAGATTTCCCTCAGATCTGTTAGGATCTTCACTTTGTTAGAAGTGACCTTGTTAAAGGATTTCAAACACTCAATCAGAATGTCACCTTGCTAGAGGGTTTACCTATAAGACTATTAAGTCCACTCGGTTAAGAGATTTTCTATCACTTTCACAATATAATAGTAATAAAATCTATCTGCAACTTCACATCTAAAATGCTAAAGCAGATTCTTATTTGTTCAATACAATCTAGACATAGAACTAATCTTGTCTATCTGCTGGGCTTCTATACTCTATTATTCAAACAGGTCTTCAAGCTTCTGTGCTTAGTAATCACTATGTAGCATCCCTGTGCATACGCTTGCCCGCATACATTGTTTATCAATAGTTTCCTATTTATAAACAATTAGGTAACCGCTTAATCTCCTTGATCACATTTCCCATGATCAATCATAGCCATCAGATCTTCAATTTTGTCTAGGTTCAATGCATCTTTCGATCTGAAAATGTTTTACCCCGCCTTGGAACTTGCATAATAGTTTTGGAACTTGTGCCGGGGTATTGCGGTTCAATCTGAGTTGTAGATCTTCATGCCGACTTTTCATTGCCTTATATTCATTAAAAAACTTCATTCATGGCTTACCAATCATTTAATCCGCTCCAGCTCATCAACTTCCTTCATTAAATGCTGCATGTAAACATTTAATGCATTCTGTTATAGCTCGGTTACAACTTGGTAACAACTTGGTGAATACTAAACTTCACTCCGTAGACATTCCACCTTCATTAACCGATAGCAATAACCTTAGGGTTTACCGACTAGGTCCTTAGGGTTTACCGACTAGGTTCTTTGCTTGATAACATAGTATAGTATTAACCTTTACAATTTACAATATATGTATGATGTTAAAACAATCTAAAACATCATGATCTCATCATTGTCTGACTCGGTAGCAGTTGCCCATTGAATATCTTATTCATCCCCTTATTCATCATATTCTTTCCTGTGTCTTTTACCGACATCTTTATAATCTTCATATCATACGTCTCAAGATATGGCAACATCATACTGAATTAGAAAATCAATTTCTTGACATCAATGACAAAATAATAATATCAAGATAGTAAAACATCTTTAATCAGTTATATCCATAATCATCAACAACCTTCTCAATATCCTTATGAAATGCCATCAATCTATCATTGTCTGTTATAATGCAATATTGCCAACAATCTCCCCCTTTGGCATTGATGGAAAAACCAATTGATTTGACCTTAAAAGATTTAGATTGCTATGAATCTGAAATGCTGAAATGCTCTCCCCCATACATTAGACTTCTCCTCATTTTCAGTCTTCTTTCCAATCTGTAGTCTGCTCAGTTTGCTCTAAGTCTTCTCCCCAGATAGGTCTTCTCTTTTAGTCGTCTCTCCTTCATAGTAGTCTTCTCCCCCTTTGTAGGTCTTCTCCCCATTTGACAACAATGCCAAAACGTAAAGAACTAAAACATAATTTCTTTATGTAAGAAGTTATTTCCTGCTGTTGTGTATCAACTGAGTCACGGTCAGAGCATTTGTCTTCAATTCCTGTTCCCTATAATATTTCCTAGATTAATTCCAGTACACTTTTAGAAAACATCCTAAAGTGTATAACTCAGCATCAACTCCCAAAAGATATTCATTAGTCATCGGATTGATGCTTTCACCGAACTCGGCCAGTGAGTAGAAGATAGGGGTAGGACCCCTAACTTACTTCTGAGATATTCAAAAGTGTCCTTTGGTAGTGGCTTGGTGAAGATATCTGCTATTTGCTCCTTGGTGCTAACATACTCCAACACCACTTTCTTCTCTTGAGCTTCTTCTCTAAGATAATGATATTTGACAGATATGTGCTTTGTCTTAGAGTGCATAATAGGATTCTTTGAAATATTAATGACACTAGTATTGTCACAAAATATAGTTACTGGCTCAGTAACTTTTTCATTTATACCTTCCAAGAGTTGTTTGATCCATGCAATGTTGGTACAATTCAATGCTACAACAACGTATTCAGCTTCTGCTGTTGACTGTGAAACACATCCTTGTTTCTTGCTAAGCCAACTCACTAGTCTTTCTCCTAAAAAGAAAGCTCCTCCACTTGTGCTTTTCCTATCATCAATGTTGCCTACCCAATCACCATCAATATAAACTTTTAAATCAAAATAATTTCCTTTCTGATATACTAAGCCATAATCCTCTGTGCCTTTTCAGTATCTAAAAATTCTTTTGATTGCTGTCATGTGTGTTTCCTTAGGATCTGCAGAGAAACTTGCAACTATACCTACTACATGTGCTATGTTTGGTCTCCTGTCTACAATATGATAGCTCATCACTATCATCTGACCATCCAGGGCAATCACGATATGGCCTCCATGTGAACTCTCTCAGTCTGTCTAGCTCATGTCGCCAATATAATATGTATCCAAAAGGACCCTATCTCAGTGCTCCCCCATAGCAGTACACATATGGTCGATGTGGTACTACCTGTCTCTCTGTAATCGGTCGACATATGGCTATGTGCTCAAATGCCCATACCGCTAGCAATGTGACTCCATAGCTCAAAGTCTACACTCCCTGATATGCTATCTGATGCAACTGAAAATACAACATAGCCAGTACACATGGTCCCCATGCGTACACTGTCCCCTCTATCACCATCTGCTCTGGCACTCCTCCCCATCCAATAGCGAATCCATGTCCTCATCTGTCCCCTGCTAGTAGACATGCTATCACCACTGCTATCACCACATATTGCCGATCATACTCTGATGCCATGGTCTCCCAGCTGATCTCCCTCTCTACGATATCCAGATCCTTTGCGTCCCACTCAAATAATCTACACAATGCATCTCTTCCTATCACTAGGTCATACTCTACCATCTCTCCATGAATCGGAATGCGGAGGATATGCCATACATCCTCCAGTGTCACAGTTGCCTCTCCAGTCGCCAGATGGAATGAGGAGGTCTTCGAATGCCATCGCTCTGCCAATGTGGTAAGCAGTCCTATGTTTGCCCTAATCTCGGGCATGAATGTGATATAGTATATCCCAAGTCCTGCTAATGTATCTCTGTCCGTGCTCCTGAGTCTATGTCGTAGCATGAAGCAGTCAGGTCGGTTCTCTCGTGTGATCAATGGATACTGTCGACTCTGCATCACAATTGGGGCATATTTTGTCAGTTTTAGGGTTTGCTCCTACAGGTTGCATTTCCTAAGTTCATGTCTAAATCAGGGTGTTTTTCATCTATTCTGACCTATCCTACCCTTATCCCCCCTTTTCGGATCATTTGCATGTTGTTTTGACCAAAATTAGGGTTGTGAATGCACTTCTGCGCCTATATTCTGCATCCCGTGCCTGTGTATCGTAACCTATGCTTGTGTATCCCTACACAAGTGTAGAAGACCCTACACAAGCACAGGATTCACCCTAGACAAGTGCAGGAGTCCCTTTTTGCATCCCCTGTGGGCCCCGCAATGTCCCGCAAGCAAGTCAAATTCATAAAATTGAAGACATGGGTTTTTGAGATACATACCGCTGCTCCCACGTCATCTGGTCGTCTGAATGTGCATTAATGTTCTCCGAGGTGATCTGCCCTTGGAATGTTCGCCATCTCTCTGCAAGTGTCCTTTTCCAGAGCAACAACTCCTCTTCTTGGGCTAGTGCAAATGAGCAAATTTCATTCTCTTTGCCTCATTTATAGATCTTTGTCAGTGCATAGATGGACGTGCACTCTCTCCATCTCATATTGGTCACGGTCTTTTGCATCTTCAATTGCTTGTCCTTCGTGCATCCGGTCTCCGATTGTCAGTCTATTTGTTCCTATCATGTTCTATCATTCTTATCGATCAATTGGCCTCTTTCCTGGATGTTTCTGGCCAATTCCTTGAGGGGGCATGCATATGTCATTGTCATTGTCTGGGGCATTTTTCTTTGAAACAATGCTTAAAATTGCATTTTCTCAAAGAGGGGCAAAATGTAGACACCTAAAAATGGTCAATGCTTGCGGAATCATACTTTAACATTTGCGCATTGCCTTATTTTAGGTTTTTGCGTCGCATTAACATTTTCTCCTATGTCACGCACTTGGTCTTTATCATTTGCGAGCATCGAGTCCTTCTTCTGCATTCTTCATTTATCTCGCTCTCAAATTTGGTCTTGTCGATAACAATATTTGTCATGAATTTGGTCGGTCTTATCTTGTCGCATCAAATGTGCGTATTCATTTGTCATTATTTTTGGACATCGTCAATCCTAATTAGGGTTTTGTCCTCTTATCGATCTTGTCATCTTGCGATCAATTTGTCATCGATCGTTGTCATTTTTAAATCTTGTCATGCTATCGATTTGTCATCGATCCTTGTCTTCTTGTCAATTTTGTCATTTTTTGCGATCATTTTGTCATCAATCGTCATCTTTCTCAATTGTGTCAATTTGGATCAATTAGTCATTGTTCCTCGTCAATTGGCACATTTGTTAATCAAATCATTTGTCAGCATTGGTCCTTTATCAGTCAGAATCATGATTAAATCGAATCGATATCGATTATCCTTTGTCAAGACCTAATTGTCATCCTTGCATTTCTAATTCATCTTCTAGGGTTTTATGATTTATTCATTTAATCCTATTTGTCATTTCTCTCTCTAGGTTAAATAAATTATTTATTTATCCTAGGTCTTCGAGTCACAATTAAATGTTTATTTAATTGGCTAATTATTCCTCTTTTTGTGAATTAATTAATAAATGACAAATTATTAATTAATTTACCTAATTTCACATCATTCCTAATTTCCTAAATTCCTCAATTTCTAAATTCCCTCTTTGTGAATTAATTAATAAATGAAAAATTATTAATTCATTCACTAATTTCCTATTTCCTCATTTTCTAATTTCCTAATTCCTAATTTCCATAATTTTCTAATTTTCCTAATTTCTAGTTCAATTTCCTCCTATTTTTCTCCTAATTTCATGGGAATGACATTTCAATTTGTCATAATTTGTCATAATTGACAATCAATCAATTTTGACATAGAAAGTTGTCATAATTTTGTCATGAATTATCAATCAATCAATTTTGCATAGAAAGTGCAAATTTGTCATAATTTGTCATAATTGACATTTTTGATTTGCAATTTCCATTTGAATCTCTTCATGCTAATTTGATCTTTTCTCCAAATTTTCTATAAATTGGATGAATTTCTTCAATCCTAATCTAATAATCACATTATCGATCTAATAACCACTTTGTCGAATCAATCACGCTTCAAGTATTCTTGAGCAATCATCTTGTCTACTTGCTTTCATATCATGATCATGCACTAGTAGGTGAGATCCACAACAAAGCTATTTGAAGAAGAAAGAAGGACAATGGAGCCGCATGAAGGAGATATTCAGATCTACATTTGGTTTGCTTAATTTTCAAATCTTGAATGTTTTGCTTTCATGTCTCTATTGGATGTAATTAGGATTGATCATTGCATTTAAGCTTTTGTGATTGAGCTAGATTAGTATTTTGATTTTCTTGTGATGATTTCCGATTTCCTATGCTACATTAATTGGTGAACTCGATGTGAAATAACCCCCTAACCATGCTTTTGAGTGCTTTTGAGATTATTTGCAGGTCAAAAACCCAAGAAACAGGGTAGTGCAGTGTTTTCTGGGAACTTCTGTGCCTGTGTCAAGCATTCTGTGCCTGTGTCAGACATTCTGTGCCTGTGTCAAACATTCTGCACCTGTGTCAGACATTCTGCACTTGTGTAGGGCCAGAAATAGAGGTAAAAGACAATGTTTTTCACTTGCAAATTGTTTTATTTTGCATTCTGTTTCTGCTTTTTTGGTTTTGTTGGTACTGATTCTCTGTGCAGAACCTTGGCATATGCATGGCAAAGACAAAGAATGAAACTACTAACATGTTTTATGCAGGTTTGATAGTCAAAGACTAAACATATCAAACTTCTGACTTGGGTTTTGCAGGTTGCCTTGGACTACAACTAAACTTTGTGTTTGCAATTAATGTTTAGGCACCTAGTATGATTTCTAAATAGGATGGAATGAATATATGCTTGATTTGATTGTTGAGTTTGACATTGGAGTAGGAGAGTATGCTCTCATCCTTCTTAGGGTGATCAGAAATCCAGATCTTCAATACCATGCTCATGTCTTTGATTGTGTGTCACCTTTAGAGGGCCTGCCTTCCCGACCATTTGCTTTCTTTTGCAAGCAAGTGACAATCGTGAGAAGGGAATGACCCAAAGTGAGTATGGCTAGAATACCTTGGCATTCTAACTCACTATAAAAAAATACCTGATGAGCGAAAGCTTTGAAGGAAGGGTTACATGGGAATTGCAGTTACTTGGGAAGTGATGACCCTTGAACTCTTTCTCATATCAACATCTAAGTAGGACCTCATGGTCTAAATCGTGCTTGCGCGACTACATTTGTTTGGTACCTTGGTGGGCTTAATGTCTCAATCACGCTTGCGTGACACCAAGGAGTAACACTTAACATAAATCCTTACTAAACACCTTGTATTTAGAGGCCAAAAATCCTTCTAGTTGCTTGAGAAGGACAAGTTCGGATACTTGGAAGAGATACTAAGTTTGCCATGGGGAGATTTCCATGGGGACTGATGCTTGGCTGCCCTGAGAAGTGAGTGCCGTAGAGGGGAGCCCGTGGGGTCAAGCATCTATGTATTCTCCTTGAATCCCATAATGAGTCTACCTCTCAAGTACCTACTGTCCTTGCCTGCCATAAGAAATGTGTGAATGAGCATGATTGTATTGAGTCTAAGTTGAAATATCTTGTCTCCTTTGCTTGTCAAAAGTTGAGTTGTCTCATTTCAAAAACAAGACAAATTGACTCAAAACAAGGTTAAACACAAGAATATTTCATTCAACAAAGTTCAAACACCTTCAAACATGGTTGTCAAACATTTTTCAAAATCTTGTCTCAACATTCATGTCACTTAGATTTAGGTTCATCCTAGGTTTTCATTTTGCAAATTCATTGTCAACTACCAAGGTTAGGTTTCATCTAGGTCATACTCCTTTGCATATCAATAAGGGTCATCCATTTGCATGTGTCCTCTTGCATTAGAGTAATACCATTTCATAATTCAACCTTAGGTTTTGCCTTAGGTTGACATTGTCATACATTTGCATTTGCATCTTTGTCCTCATAACATTAGGTCACATTTGCATACCCTAGGTCTCTTCATTAAGCTTAAGTCATTATCATATCATATTAGGATCACTTGCATAGTAATTGTCCCTTTGCATATAGTGTCAAAACTAGGTTTTGTCATACTTGAGTAATCCAAATCTTTGATAAACCCTAAGTCATTGTTAGGAGGTCTAGACCTTATCAAACCTTTTCTCTTTTTGTCATCAATGTCATTTGGTCAAACCTAGCTTAGTATCCAAGCATATAGGGGAGACATTGTCATTTTGTCCTTTTGTCACTTGGTCCTTTTGTCCTTTGGGGTCTAGACATCATTTCAATTTCCTAAGGGTCTCATTTTTAGAATTACATTCATGAGTTTGTCAAAATATTGAAAAACAACAAAAACATAGGTTGCCTCCTTGCCATAGATTGCATTTTCATCTATTCAGGTTGCATTTAGTTGCATATCATACATCATCCTTGAAAAAAAAAAATTCCAAAAATATTGCATTTGCATAGTGACATGTTTGTTGAAATGAGATCTCAACCTTCTTACGAAGCCATGTCATCATAATTGAGCAATCAATCATGTCAATCCCATCTCTACATGTCTCAAAACTTGGATCAAACTTATCATGATGATGTAAATGTCCAAATACAAAAACTAGAGGAGAAACTAGCTCAAGAAAATGAGATTTTGGAACAAAGAGTGAAAAACATTAAGAAGAATAGATCACAAATGTACAAAATGTTTCAAAAATTTCCAAGTCGAAATCCAAAGATTGAGCCAATTGATGTAAGATCTCTTCTTGAATGATCAGACATACCAGCTCTCCTCTCACAAATAGAGATGATGAAACAATTTCAAGAAAAGAGACAACATCAATTTCAACATTATGTGCCTCCACAACAAGAACAAGAAGGTGTTTACTATCAATCAGATTTTCAACCAATACAACTAATGGTTCAATTTCAACAATATGTCCAACCAACTATACAATGTCAACAAATGGTTCAACCAATGGTGGAATATCAACAAGTTCAATCAACATATCAATGTCAACAACCACAACCAAACATTCAAAAACAAAGGTTGCAACCCACACCAAGCCAAATTTTGAACATGTCAAACCAATCTGATCAACATCTAGTTCGAAATCAAAACATGACATCAAACCAAATTCTTTCCAAACAAGTTCAAATTCTAGATACAACTATGTCAAAACCTCGAAAGAAAGGTGGCTTTATTGCAAGGCTCTTAAGGAACCTACCAAGTGAGTTCTTTGAGGAAGATAAAGATAATACAACTATGTCTAGCAATGCCTCATCCCCCTGCAAACAATTTGACTCTCCAGTGGCATCTATCCCTACACCTTTCGAAGTTTCACAAGAACCTTCCATATTGTCCTCATCAAATAATACACCCAAGGATGAAATTATTCAAGGGCTTTCCATAATTGATTGCCATGATAATCCAATTCATGATGCACATCCTTGTCATGTTTCAGAAATACAAGACCCAATGCCACCATGCACTTTATTGCCATTACCTATTTTAGAGGACCCCATTCAAAGTCCCTCTTCCTCATGTTCAAGCATTGATTCCTTGCCAGAATCCATCATAAATGTTCAAAGTGCATCTCCTTCATGCCAAAACATTGATTCATTGTCAAAATCCTCCATGCATATCCAAAGTCTAGCCTCATGTCAAGACTATAATTTAGAGCATAAAGAAATGCGTGTTAAAACAAATCAAGATCAAGATCCCAAAACCTTATCATCCCATCCAATTGTTGACCAGGACCCCATGTTCCCAGACACTTGCAATGATTCACTTATTCCTGTCAATTCTTTTCAAGAACACAATGTCCTTTCAAATCCCATTGACATTCCAGATATCCCTTCCATCCTTTCCGATGATCCCATTAAAATTCAAGAGAAAAGTACCTTTAAAGAGGATTCCAATGATCTTCCTCCTTGTCAAGATCAAATTATTCCTTTAAATCCTCCACAAGATCCTTTTGTTCCTCCATCTCCTTGTCTTAATGCTCCATATACACTCCAAGATCGCATTTCTTTTGATGATCCCATTATTTCTCCCATTCCATCTCTTGAAGAGCCTGTCATTGAACCATGTCCACTACATAATGCTAGTCCCCCTCATGATCCTAATCCCCCTCATGATTCTAATGTGTCAGTGCAAGATTTTCATGAACCCTCGACATGCATAATGGGTTCTTCCACTTTGGTGCAATCCGATCCACTTCAAGATCTCATTATTTCTCTCATATCATATCCACCTCATAATGGACTCGCATCTTCTTCCCAAAGAAAAGAGTATCCTACAAGTCAAGATATTCATAAAGGCAAAGGAGTAGACATTCATGAGAAAGAACCCCTTCATGTTAAAGAAAATATTAAGGGTCATGGCCTCAGTGAAATTCCTCAAGACGTGAGTACCCCTACTAAATCCAACATCCCTTCAAAATCCAAACATATCCCTTCCCCATCATACTTTCCATCCATCTTAGGTCCTTATATCCCTTCATCCTCTATGCAAGGTCAGCAAAGGCACACATCCTTGAGTAAATTTCATCAATCCAAAAGAACTCCACTTCATTCATATCCATCCATGCATTCCTTTCCCCCTCCAAGCAATTTGGATGCCAAGTGTAAACGTCATAAGTCTAGCAATCCATATGTATTCAAGGATCAACATGTCCAATATAATCAACATGTCAAAACAAAGAACAAATTGATCTATAAAGAAAAAGAAATATCCAAAAGGCCACAAAGGCCCATTGTTCAAAAACAAAAGTCAAAATATATATGGGTTCCTAAATCCCTTGTGCAAGCAATGCACTCCAAGGAACCACAAAAGCATGAAAAATCAAAAACCATGTGGATCCCTAAGCAACTCCTTGAAGCACAAAAGCCTAAAGAAACATCAAAATTGGCATCTAAAATTGCTATTCCTCCATCTAAACTTTCCAAGTCTATTCCTCCATCACCTTCTTCATCCGTTTTGGGCCCTTATGTCCCAAAATCTATAGCCTTTCCTCTGTCAAAATCTCAATATCCAAAATACATTTTTCCTCCATCAGTCCATCATCCCTCAAGGTGTGTGCCAATGTCAATCTTGCCAACATTTCCATCCACTGAAGCCTAATTCTTCCAATACCCTATCCATTATCCAATGCATATTTTCCATCCTTTGATCCCTTTGATCCCATCCTTTGCATAAATCCTCGCCTTAGTTTCATCTTATTTTCCATGTCCTTATCCTACCAACGTCTTTGAGCATACTTTTAAAGGTCATGGTCCTTTTTTTTTCAAGGCTACTATCCAAAAAAAACAAAAAGATGCTTGAGTCCTTCTTCCATCCCCTATCATGTGTCCATCTTCTATTGAAAAAGTAAAAATACAAAAAAAAAAAGTGAAAAAAAGACAAAAGAAAAAAAAAGTACAGCAAAAATAATTCATCCACTGGTGAAAACCTAGCAAACAGGCGCCTTGGGCAAGTACCGTGATGAAAACCTGGTAAACAGGCATCATGCATAATCTATGAACTTCTTGCACACCACACTTGGGGGCAGGTTTCTTCCTTCATTATCCTATCATACCCTGTCATTACCCTTCATATCCTATTGTCCCTCATGTCCATTTTCCCTTTCCACCTTTGATCTTGACAAGGCTGAGGATCATCATGAGCATCATGCATCTTGTTTGCAGCTTTTAGTCTATCATAGCTTTTGGTCATTTATCCATTTTCTTATTATAACCTTTCATCCATATTCCCTAGCTTATTGCAACTTTTTGCCACTATCCCTTAGCCAATCTCGACCTTTAGTCCATGTCCCTTATCCATTCTTGGTCTTGCTTATCCTATCCATATCTTATCACTATCCATACACTTTGTTTCATTCCTTGATCTTGATCTGACATAAGGACGCAAAATTTAAACATAGTTTCAAAAACCTCTTGACATGTCCCTCATGCCATGTCGATGCTTTACATTGTCATATCCAATCTTTTGTCTTATCATGCAATAGCCCTGAAAATTGCATCCGTATTGTCTCCATGATAAAAGGCCTTTGTCTTCCCTTTATCCACCATCATTTCAGAAAGCCTATTTATTCACCTGCCATATTCCTTGCCTTGCTAGACACTGGGGGCAAAAATCATAAAAATCCAAAAAAAAAAATTGAAAAATGTCCTGAAATAAGATCAAAAAAATTGAAAAATGTCCTGAAATAATCCTAAAAAAATTGAAAAATGTCCTGAAATAATCCAAAAAAATTGAAAAATGTCCTCAAATAATTCAAAAAAATTGAAAAATGTCCTGAAATAAATCTCTAAAAAATTGAAAAATGTCCTGAAAAAATCTCTAAACAATTTGAAAAATGTCCTAAAAAAATCTCTAAACAATTTGTAAAATGTCCTGAAATAATCTCTAAAAAATTGAAAATGTCCTGAAAAAAATCCCTAAAAAGTCAAATAAAGTCCTAAAAAACTGAACACAAAAAAAATTTGTAAAAACTCGAAAAGCATTTTGCAATAAATAACCCCTCTGTGCATAAGACAAATCACTGAGCATCCCCCCGACGACATGAAATCACACGCTGCACTTTAATGAAATCATGCATAAACAGATGAACTTTTTCAATCAAACCAGACATTCAAACTGATCAAAATTGTCATATCAATCAACCTCAAAATCATTTGTCCTTGTCACTACTATCATGGGTCTTATATAGGGTGTGGTATACTCGAAACTAGACTGTGTCCTATCTTAGATGGGGTATCGTATTCCCTGAAATCAGACAGCATGATCGTCCTATCAACACTTTCAACTTTTGACAATGAAGATCAAGATGTTTGTTTGACTTGTCGAGATCTGTGCATCTTATCTTTTTATTGATTTATCTTTGGTTTCGATCCTATTCCTATGTTGCTCGATGATGTCACTGAGTGATTTAGAGTGACCGGGATGGTTCATGGTCCCTTTCTTTTTTGTTGTGATTGCTGTTTGTCTGTGATGTGTCTGTCTTTTGCAAAAAGGGTTGCATTTCAGCTCTGGCCTTCCATGCCATGATGCTATGCATCCATTTTGCTACATTAAAATAAGGTTCTCACCTACAAAGTGCATTACTGAAAGCAAGTTTTTCTTCGTTTCTAACTGTCCTTTGTCTCATTTCTTCTTACTAACATTTCTTCTGTCAGTTCGGATAGTCAGTTCGGTCTAGTGCTCCGATTTCCCCAAACACACATATGCTGCATCCTGCATTCATTGGTTAGTACATTTGCATTACATCAAGCATCATATCAAGCATTTTATCCATTTCATATTATTAATGCATCAAAAACACATAAAAATTACATCCATACATGTTCCACAATGGTACATAAATAGTGCATAAGTCATCCATACATGGAAAATAACATCAGTCATAACATATTGCATCCCATCATATCGATGCATATCATATCATATGTCACAATAATATCAGAGTACAAAATTGGACTGTCTGTCCTAAGTATGGCCCGCAGGCTGACTACATCTGTCTCTATCCTAAGGAGCATGTGCCTCTGTCACTGGGTGCTCCCTCTATCCTCCTCATCCATGCCATGTCTCACGGATGATGTCCCTCCTGGTCCTGGCTATGGTGGTCTCACAGGTCCACTCACCCCCATGCTGCTCAATGACCTCCGAGAGCGTGCCCTGCTCTCTGTCCTCGATCATGCCCGATATGAAGCTGCTCTCTGCTTTGGTGGAACTGCACTGTCATATAGTGTCCTCCAATGGCGTATCTCCTCTCTGGTCCCTACCAATATCTGTGCCATCTCCCGTGCACTGGCATCCCGAATCGACCCAATATACTTAGTGACTCTCTGTTCTTCTCGCTATGCCTGCGCTATCGCTGTATCTCGAGCCGCTGTGAGTCTAGCTATCTCTGCTCTGAACTGATCATTCTGTCTCTCTAATGTTGCAATATGATCATGTTGACTCACTATGGTAGCCCTGCACATCTCCATCTCCTCCATGCTAGCTATCTCCGGCTCTATGGGTATATCCTGCAATGCCTCATGCTCACCTGAATCTGGCTCATCCTCATCATCCCCATCCTAATCTCCATCCTTGTCATCCTCATCCTCATCCCTGCCCTCATCCTCCTCATCCTCATCATCTCTCTCCTCATCTCCTGTGAGTGGGAACTCCTCCTGTCTCCTCGGTACCGGAATATCAGGATCTGTCAATGGCACTGGCCATCATCGTGCAAACCATCTCTCATACTCCTCTATCATCCCAACGTCCTCCACATCTAATCTCCAATCCCCCTATCTTTTCTATAGCTATGTGAAGACAACATATGCTATGTGTGGCTGAATCATACTCCCCCACTGACTCGTCTCTCTATGAGATCGGGCAAAGTGTGCAGTCCTCCTAGGTACATCCTGCCTCTCTCCAAACTGTCATCTGACTCTCTCCGATAGGTACATCTCAATCACTCTCTGGTGATTCACTGGTTTCCCAATCAAGTACCTCTCCTATCTACAATACGGTAGCTCATCACTATCATCTGACCATCCAGGGCAATCACGATATGGCCTCCATGTGAACTCTCTTAGTCTGTCTAGCTCATGTCGCCAATATAATATGTATCCAAAAGGACCCTGTCTCAGTGCTCCCCCATAGCAGTACACATATGGTCGATGTGGTACTACCTGTCTCTCTATAATCGGTAGACATATGGCTATGTGCTCAAATGCCCATACCTGTAGCAATGTGACTCCATAGCTCAAAGTCTACACTCCCTGATATGCTATCTGATGCAACTGAAAATACAACATAGCCAGTACACATGGTCCCCATGCGTACACTATCCCCTCTATCACCATCTGCTCTGGCACTCCTCCCCATCCAATAGGGAATCCATGTCCTCATTTGTCCCCTGCTAGTAGACATGCTATCACCACTGCTATCACCACATATTGCCGATCATACTCTGATGCCATGGTCTCCCAGCTGATCTCCCTCTCTACGATATCCAGATCCTTTGCGTCCCACTCAAATAATCTACACAATGCATCTCTTCCTATCACTAGGTCATACTCTACCATCTCTCCATGAATCGGAATGCGGAGGATATGCCATACATCCTCCAGTGTCACAGTTGCCTCTCCAGTCGCCAGATGGAATGAGGAGGTCTTCGAATGCCATCGCTCTGCCAATGTGGTAAGCAGTCCTATGTTTGCCCTAATCTTGGGCATGAATGTGATATAGTATATCCCAAGTCCTACTAATGTATCTCTGTCCGTGCTCGTGAGTCTATGTCGTAGCATGAAGCAGTCAGGTCGGTTCTCCCGTGTGATCAATGGATACTGTCGACTCTGCATCACAATTGGGGCATATTTTGTCAGTTTTAGGGTTTTCTCCTACAGGTTGCATTTCCTAAGTTCATGTCTAAATCAGGGTGTTTTTCATCTATTCTGACCTATCCTACCCTTATCCCCCCTTTTCCGATCATTTGCATGTTGTTTTGACCAAAATTAGGGTTGTGAATGCACTTCTGTGCCTGTGTTCTGCATCCCGTGCCTGTGTATCGTAACCTATGCTTGTGTATCCCTACACAAGTGTAGAAGACCCTACACAAGCACAGGATTCACCCTAGACAAGTGCAGGAGTCCCTTTTTGCATCCCCTGTGGGCCCCGCAATGTCCCGCAAGCAAGTCAAATTCATAAAATTGAAGACATGGGTTTTTGAGATACATACCGCTGCTCCCACGTCATCTGGTCGTCTGAATGTGCATTAATGTTCTCCGAGGTGATCTGCCCTTGGAATGTTCGCCATCTCTCTGCAAGTGTCCTTTTCCAGAGCAACAACTCCTCTTCTTGGGCTAGTGCAAATGAGCAAATTTCATTCTCTTTGCCTCATTTATAGATCTTTGTCAGTGCATAGATGGACGTGCACTCTCTCCATCTCATATTGGTCACGGTCTTTTGCATCTTCAATTGCTTGTCCTTCGTGCATCCGGTCTCCGATTGTTAGTCTATTTGTTCCTATCATGTTCTATCATTCTTATCGATCAATTGGCCTCTTTCCTGGATGTTTCTGGCCAATTCCTTGAGGGGGCATGCATATGTCATTGTCATTGTCTGGGGCATTTTTCTTTGAAACAATGCTTAAAATTGCATTTTCTCAAAGAGGGGCAAAATGTAGACACCTAAAAATGGTCAACGCTTGCGGAATCATACTTTAACATTTGCGCATTGCCTTATTTTAGGTTTTTGCGTCGCATTAACATTTTCTCCTATGTCACGCACTTGGTCTTTATCATTTGCGAGCATCGAGTCCTTCTTCTGCATTCTTCATTTATCTCGCTCTCAAATTTGGTCTTGTCGATAACAATATTTGTCATGAATTTGGTCGGTCTTATCTTGTCGCATCAAATGTGCGTATTCATTTGTCATTATTTTTGGACATCGTCAATCCTAATTAGGGTTTTGTCCTCTTATCGATCTTGTCATCTTGCGATCGATTTGTCATCGATCGTTGTCATTTTTCAATCTTGTCATGCTATTGATTTGTCATCGATCCTTGTCTTCTTGTCAATTTTGTCATTTTTTGCGATCAATTTGTCATCAATCGTCATCTTTCTCAATTGTGTCAATTTGGATCAATTAGTCATTGTTCCTCGTCAATTGGCACATTTGTTAATCAAATCATTTGTCAGCATTGGTCCTTTATCAGTCAGAATCATGATTAAATCGAATCGATATCGATTATCCTTTGTCAAGACCTAATTGTCATCCTTGCATTTCTAATTCATCTTCTAGGGTTTTATGATTTATTCATTTAATCCTGTTTGTCATTTCTCTCTCTAGGTTAAATAAATTATTTATTTATCCTAGGTCTTCGAGTCACAATTAAATGTTTATTTAATTGGCTAATTATTCCTCTTTTTGTGAATTAATTAATAAATGACAAATTATTAATTAATTTACCTAATTTCACATCATTCCTAATTTCCTAAATTCCTCAATTTCTAAATTCCCTCTTTGTGAATTAATTAATAAATGAAAAATTATTAATTCATTCACTAATTTCCTATTTCCTCATTTTCTAATTTCCTAATTCCTAATTTCCATAATTTTCTAATTTTCCTAATTTCTAGTTCAATTTCCTCCTATTTTTCTCCTAATTTCATGGGAATGACATTTCAATTTGTCATAATTTGTCATAATTGACAATCAATCAATTTTGACATAGAAAGTTGTCATAATTTTGTCATGAATTATCAATCAATCAATTTTGCATAGAAAGTGCAAATTTGTCATAATTTGTCATAATTGACATTTTTGATTTGCAATTTCCATTTGAATCTCTTCATGCTAATTTGATCTTTTCTCCAAATTTTCTATAAATTGGATGAATTTCTTCAATCCTAATCTAATAATCACATTATCGATCTAATAACCACTTTGTCGAATCAATCACGCTTCAAGTATTCTTGAGCAATCATCTTGTCTACTTGCTTTCATATCATGATCATGCACTAGTAGGTGAGATCCACAACAAAGCTATTTGAAGAAGAAAGAAGGACAATGGAGCCGCATGAAGGAGATATTCAGATCTACATTTGGTTTGCTTAATTTTCAAATCTTGAATGTTTTGCTTTCATGTCTCTATTGGATGTAATTAGGATTGATCATTGCATTTAAGCTTTTGTGATTGAGCTAGATTAGTATTTTGATTTGCTTGTGATGATTTCTGTTTTCCTATGATACAGTATGATGTTAAAACAATCTAAAACATCATGATCTCATCATTGTCTGACTTGGTAGTAGTTGCCCATTGAATACCTTATTCATCCCCTTATTCATCATATTCTTTCTTGTGTCTTTTACCGAC
This sequence comes from Cryptomeria japonica, assembly GCF_030272615.1. Lineage (NCBI taxonomy): Eukaryota > Viridiplantae > Streptophyta > Pinopsida > Cupressales > Cupressaceae > Cryptomeria > Cryptomeria japonica. Next base: position 497,789,938 of record NC_081408.1, read on the forward strand.
ATCTTTATAATCTTCATATCATACTTCTCAAGATATGGCGACATCATATTGAATTAGAAAATCAATTTCTTGACATCAATGAAAAAATAATAATATGAAGACAGTAAAACATCTTTAATCAGTTATATCCATAATCATCAACAACCTTCTCAATATCCTTATGAAATGCCAATAATCTTTCATTGTCTGTTATAATGCAATATTGCCAACAAAACCCTCAAACACGTCATACCACAAAAACTATGCCCCATTATACACCAACCAACACATACCAAGATATAAGATGATCAAGGCAACCCTGGATAGGTATAGTCCTGGGACACAAGATAAAAATCAAAGAAAAAATCTCAATCATGCAAACAACATGCACATGGCCAACTGATACCTCTTGCCAAGAGTAGGAAATGGATCTAGATAGACTACCGAACATGGGAAGGATACATCCTGATGGGTAGGTGATGGATTTGGATAAACTTCCAGACATGGGAAGGATGCATCCCAATGGGTAGGAGGATTGGATATATTAATGGGAGGCAACAAATAAGCTGGTTGTGCAGGGTCTTTAGATGGGAGGATTTCCACTTGGATTTGGTTAACACATTGTAGATGGGTGTTTGGATTACGTACAAGTAAATATAAGCTTAGATAGATGGGAAAAGATTAGTCTGAACATGAAAAAAGCTCAGTGTGATGGGGATCATAAATGGATTAGAAATGATTGGATAAGATGTGAGGGGGATTAATGATTAAATAAGATGGGATGGGATTGGGAATATGATTCAATATGGTAAGATTGTATTGTGGATAGAGGATAAATGGATTGGAACCACTGACAAGGGAGAACCAAGGCTTAGTAAGAGGATGGATAGAAGGAGATATTTCTTGGATAGGAGATGGAGGGATTAAGGAGATGAATAGTGATAGGATATGGAGGAGTAAAACATGAAAGATAGGCAAAATGGGGATCCAAGAATTATGTTGCAAAGGAGTGCAATGCCCCACATTAGAGGTAGTAGAATTAAGGATGGAGGGATGGTGGATAATAATGTATGAGATGGAAAGATAATGTGCAAGGGATATGGATGGTGGAGAAATTTAGGCTTGTAGTTTCCAATGCATGCATGGATATTATTTTGCCTCTATCTTGACCAAGATCAAAGGTATGAATGGAGAATGGATTTCGATAGGATGAGGGACATGAGATGGAGGATATGGATATTATAGTCAAGATCAAAGATATGAAAGGAGGATGGATGTAGATAGGATGCAAATAGTGGATAAAGAATATGGAAGATGCGGATGGTAGGATGGCACAAATGAAGCTTGCCCCCAAGTGCAGAGTGCAATAGGATGAGGGGATTGCACATGACCCTTGTCTGCAAAGTTTTCATCTTGGTGCTTACCCAAGGTGCCACTAGAAGTGGTTTTCACCGTTGGATGAATTTTTTCTCTTTACTATTTTTTTTTTGTTTCTTTTTTCTTCACTTTTTTCTTCTTTTTATTTTTATCCCTTAAAGATGTGCTTCATTGAACCAAGATAAGTGGAGGTATGTTCATAGATGTTGGTATAACTAGATGGGGAGATGGAATTGATGGAAGATGGAGGGGGATAAGGATTTATGCAAAAGCTTGGACTAAAGGAATGGGATTATAGAAAATGGATGTTGGATAATGGATGGGGTTTTTAAAATCTTGTGGGTAAATGGATGGGGATGTTGGGAAGATAAACATTGGCACACACCTTGAAGTGTGGTGGAGTTGTGGAGGAGAGGATTTTAAATTAGAAAGAGGATCAAATGTAGATTTTGGGACATGAGGACCCAAAATAAATGAAGGGGTTGGTGGACTTAAGATAGTGGATTTTGAGATGTACGGGTCTAAAATGGATTTTGAAGATGGAGGATTGGAGGATTTATGAGGGGAGGGAGTTTTTGGATTTCTCTTTGAGATGTATTTCTTCTATGAGTAGCTTGGGAATCCACATAGTTTTTGATTTTTTCTTTTTGGGCCTTTCTGGACTTTTGGATTTTTCTTTCTTTTGGATCATATTTTTCTTTTCTTGAGCATGTATTTTTGAGGAGACATGTTGATCCTTGATTTTTTCTAAATTTTTAGCTTTATGCATTTTAAATTTGGCATCCAAATTGCTTCCAATAGAAATTGTTTGGGTGCAAGAGGATGGATGACTTGGATATTTTATGGATGGTATGGTGGAATGAGAGTATGGGAAGGAATTCAAGGATGTGTGCCTTTATTGATCTTTCTTAGGGATCAATTGAGATGGTGGGGTGGTGTATGGAGGGATGTAAGGACCCAAGATGGATGGAAGTGATGCAGAATTTAGCGTTGGAACATAAGGACCCAAATTGGATGTGGATGAGGAAGGAATGGACTTTAGGGGTTTAAAAAATGGGAAATGGAAATGTTTGGATTTGGATGGATGGATTTTATATTTATAAGATATGGAAGGTATACCGACATCTTGAGCATGATATTTTTAGCCAAGGCCATATGAAATTGTATTTTCTTTGACTTGAAGGGGTTCCAATATGCCTTGTTCATGGAGGCCTAGCCCTTTGCCTTGATAATTCATTTTTTCACAAATTCTTTTTCCAATAGGATACTTATTATTTTGGAAACAAGATGCGAGTCCATTTTGAGGGGGGTGGGATGTGAAAATAATTGTAAGCTTTTGGAGGAAACTCGAATGGATGAAGGTGGAAGAGCTAAGTTGATAGGTATGGGATTCATGAATAACTTGGATAGGGGTGATGGGATTTTGTGTAGGAGTAGGATCTTGTGAGGGATTAAGATCATGTGGAGGATGAGAATAATGTGTGGGATTAGGAGGAGTATCCGAATCATGATATGGATTGGTATCATGACATGGAGATGATGGAATACTTTGATCTTGACTTGGGATGGGATCCTTAGGGAATTAGGGCTTGTCTTGATTTGGAGGGTATTTAGGTGGATGGAGGACTTGGGGAGATTGGTAAAATTTGTTTGCAGGTGGGGATTTTTTTCTCTTTTACTAGTATTTCTTGGATAAAATTATGGAGAAAGGACTCAAAGGATAGGGGTGGTGTGGATTTTGGAGGATGAGGATTATGCTGAGGTTTAGGATTAGATGGAAGGTTGGATTGGGATATGGATGGGGTAGAAGGTGAAGGTATAGATGTTGGATAGGAGAGGTATGTGGATAAAGGATAATACGAAGACATGGATGGGGAATAAGATGGATTTACCTTGTCAAAGCTAGGTGAAGGATAAGGGATATGAGATGGACTGGGAATGGATATAATATATTGAGGTGGAATCGATGAATATATCTTATATTGGATGGGAGGTTATGGGATTAACTTGGTAAGTGGGTTTGGGTGGGCATGATTGACAAGGTGATCCATGAACTTCCATGAGCATTTTCTCATGCCAAGATTTGATATTTGGATTTTGGATTTTGGTTGGAGAAGGTTTTTGATAATAATTATGATCGAGAGGTTCAGTTCTTTGGGCAGCCATCTTTTGATTTTGTGAGCGCATGTAGACCATGCCAGGGTAACCTCAAAATGTTGAGAATGGGGTGATAAGTTGGAATTGGATGAATTTTACTTGGTCAAGAAAGATGATGGGATGATGTTAGATGAAGACGAGGACTAGGACTTAGCAAATTTGGATTTGATTTAGATTGATTTGATTTGATTTGATTTTCTTGGATTGGATTGGGTTTAATTTGATTTGATTGGATTGTTCCTTGTATAAGGACAAGATTGACTAGATTAAAATGACACCTTAGCCCTTGGATTAGGACTTAGATGGGAATTGATGATGTTAATCACAAAGCAAGGTGACAACCAAGCTAGGTAAAATTTAGACCTTTGCAATTGATCAAGCCTTATTCTACTTAGGGTAGCCTTACATTCCTAAGCAAAAGAGGATAAAAGGATTAGGATTTTGATCAACCCAAAATGATTAAGAAAAGGTACTTGGGGGAGATTCTTTCCCAAGCACAAAAGCTAATTGATGATTGATTAAAGATAAAGGTCTAAATCAAACTTTCACAAAGTGTCTCCCTTAGGATGAGGTTGATTGTTTGATTGGATTGATTAGGATTGATTGGGATTTTGTGGATTTGATTGGGTTAATGTACTAAGTCCTTAAAGATGGAATGAAAATGATTATGAGAGAATGAATTGATGATAGGTATAATAAGGGGAAGGTTACATGAGACTGGATTGATGATTGGATAGAGATATTAGTTGGGGATTGATGATCATTTGGATGTATGAAAATTTATTGGGGATTTAGCTCAAATGGAGATGATGAAATAAGGGTTCAACAATGACAAAGTGAAAATTGAAGAGTTTGGTCAAATTTGGGAATGTTTTGGATTTATCTACTCTTGGCAAGAGAAATCAAATAATGACAAGAACATTGGCCAAGGCAACACTTTATGACAAGCGTGAAAGTGAAGGGGGCCTAGATTAGCCCAAACAAAATTTCACTTGTTTTGCACAAAATGAAGACACTCATCAGACATACAACTTAGGTTGGAAGATGGAAACCATTCAATAGGCCTCTTGCACAAGAGATACATAAAAAAAATGGATAGATAGAGATTTTGGTAGCACTGACTCCCCCTTACAACACACTCATTTCTTGGGCATACCAGATTCTCTTACTCCAGAGATCTGAAGATCTTTTTGTTAGGTCCCGGAGACAACTTAGAGGGGGGGGGGGGTAAATAAATTGTCTAATAAATTCAAACCAAAAATAACTTAACCAACTTAATGCTTAATACCAGTAAACCAGTTAAGTATGTCGGTAGACAATTTTAATAGTTAATTGCTATACCGGTAAAGATTAATGCATGAAACATAAACACAAAGTCATCCACAACAAATAACACCAATATTTGTACGTGGAAACCCTGTAAGGGGAAAAACCACGGTGGGAAACCTTACCCACAATCAGATGATACTACTGCAGATAGTAAGTGTACATAAATGGGGTCTGCACATGTAGAAAGGCCAATAGCCTAGAGCTCACTACTCAATCACAAAATGGGAGTCACACTGACTACAGTTGGATGGTTAAATCCAATAAGAATGTACTACACAAAATAGCATCTTGATATGCTGGATTCAGTATCGGTGTAAGGTTGATATGCTTTCAGAAAAACCTAACTTCACCTTCAAATGATGTCTGCGTGTATTGCACTGCTTAATCTCAAATATACCTTCACACAATTCTTTTTCACATTCCACACTTGATCTTACAAATAAGATCTTACCTTTATACCATAACCTAAGACCAATTTTAGTAGGTCGGCTCTACAAGATATTACAATAAAAACATTTTGCAAACAATATAATATCCGATGCAATAACTGATTGAACATGTCATATTAATGCATTTACAACAATAATTAATCATTTCCATAGCGTGCCATGCTGATCTGGAAAAGATAAACCTGTCGGTGTAACCCTAGATAACCTTGGACCTATTTGCCGGTAAAAGCAAGTATGCAAATATGAATATATCAATGATTAATTCATTAAGATAAGATGTCCACATGATGTCTTTGATATTACCAAGTATCTTCCATATCATTCCAAGTGCCGGTGATCATTATATCCTATCGGTGAACCATATACCAGTAACTATGCAATAGCTACTTGCTTGTCGGTGAATGCTGCTGGATCTCCAAAGTGCTAGTGTTTTAGTAGGGGTTGACATCAATGACAAAACCATACCAAAATACCAACAATCTCCCCCTTTGGCATTGATGGCAACACAAGATGGAAAAACCATCAAAGTGCCAAAACAGAAATGCCAAAAACCAACAATCTCTAAAAAGATCATAACCAAAATACAGAGAGTAATAGTCTCTCCCAAACAACAATCTCTCCCCCTGGGAGCAACACGTGTTATCCAAAGTTCTTCAAAAGATAATGTGTTTTTCCATAGATATCTCTCCCCCTTTAACATCAAATGCCAAATTTACAACAAAACTAAGTTCATATACAAAATACCAATCAATATACCAACTACTCCCCCTGAGAAGTAGCTTCCTCATCAAAGACTAGAGTAAAAGATTTGTCTGTTAATTCTACCGGTTGGTGACAATCATCAATTGTCTAAGTCTCTACTGGTAGTGGTATGACTCCAAGATGATCTCTGAGATATTCAAAAGTCTTCTTAGGAAAAGGTTTTGTAAAGATATCTGCAAGCTGTTCTTTAGTATTCACATAAACCAGTTTTATCTCCTTTTCTTCAACTTTTTCCCTTAGAAAATTCAATTTGATAGAAACATGTTTTGTTTTAGAATGTAGTACTGGATTCTTAGATATATCAATTGCTGCAGTGTTATCACAATATATAGTAATAGGTTCCTTGCATTTTACCTTTATGTCTTTCAACATTTTCTTAAGCCATAGTACCTGTGTACAGTTAGTTGCTGCTGCAACATATTCTGATTCCGCTGTTGATAAAGATGTACAACTCTATTTCTTACTCAACCAAGAAACTAGTCTATTTCCAAGAAAGAATGCTCCACCGGTGGTGCTTTTTCTATCATCCACATCTCCTGCCCAATTTGCATCTGTTTATGCACATAATTCAAAGTTTTCATCTCTAGGATACCATAATCCAAGATTTATAGTGCCTTGTAAGTACCGAAAAATCCTTTTTACTGCTGATTCATGATTTTCTCTAGGATTACTTTGAAATCTTGAAACAATACATACTGCATTCATAATATCAGGTTTGGTTTGTGTTAAATACAGTAAACCTCCTATCATAGATTTGTATCTAGTTGGATTAACAATTGTAGATTAATCCCTTTGAGATAATTTGTCATTTGTAGTCATAGGTGTGCTTATCGGTTTAGAGTTCTCTATCCCAAATTTCTTTAGTAACTCTTTCAAGTATTTGGATTGACTCAATAATATACCTTTAACAGTTTGTGAAATCTGCAATCCTAAAAAGAATTTTATTTCTCCAATCATAGACATTTCAAATTCTTGCTGCATTTTAGTAAAAAATTCCTTACATAATCCATCTTCTCCTCCAAAGATTATATCATCAATGAATACTTCTATAATCAAGATTTCATCATTAGTTATTTTGTAATATAAATTGTTGTCTGCATTTCCTTTAGTAAAACCAATCTTTAAAAGATAATTATCCAATCTTGCATACCAAGCTCTTGGAGCTTGTTTTAATCCATACAGAGCTTTTCTTAACCTGCAAACCATATCATTGTCATCTATCAAAGAAAATCCATCAGGTTGTTCAATGTATACTTCCTCTTCAAGATCTCCATTCAAAAATGCACATTTAATATCCATTTGATAAACTTTGTAGTTCTTGTGTGCTACAAAATCCAAGAATAATCTGACTGCCTCAATTCTAGCTACCGGTGCAAAGGTCTCATTGTAATCAACTCCTTCTTTCTGAGAATATCCCTTACACACTAGTCTTGCTTTATTTTTGACAACCTTACCATCTTCATTAAGTTTGTTTCTGAATACCCATTTGGTTCCAATTACATTTTTATTTTTAGGCCGGGGAACTAATGTCCAAGTGTTATTTTTCTCAATTTGTTCTAATTCTTCTTCCATAGCTTTAATCCAAAATTTATCTTCACATGCCTCATTAACAAATGATGGTTCAATTTGAGAAATAAGACATACCTCTTCATTTGCCAATCTTCCTCTTGTCATAACTCCTTTAAATTTGTTTCCAACTATCTGATCTTCAGAATGATTTAATCTTACATACCAGGGTGTCTTTGTTTGTTGTTGTTCTTCAATTATTGTGGAATCCTCAAATGGTACCGGGGTAACTAGATCTTCATTTTGTACTGGTGGATTTAGTGTAGGTTCATTTGTCAAAATTTTTGTTGCCATTTCAGAGTCTATATACCTTGAAGTTCCTCTGAATTGTTCACCAATCTTTACATTTGTACTCTCAACAATTTTCTGCAATCTCTTATTAAAACATCTATATGCCTTGCTCTTAGATGAATAACCAAGAAATATTCCTTCATCACTTCTAGGATCAATTTTGCCAATATACTCATCTCTTCTGATATAACATTTACTTCCAAAAATTCTGAAATACTTAAGAGTAGGAGTATTACCAAACCATAGTTCATGAGGGGTCTTATCGGTTTCACCTTTGATGTGAACTTTGTTGAATGTATAGACCGCTGTGCTGACTGCTTCTCTCCAATACACATGTGGTAAATTTTCTTCTGATAACATACTTCTGGCTACATCCAAGATAGTTCTATTTTTCCTTTCAACAACTCCATTCTGCGGTGGTGTCTGAGGTGCTGATAGCTGTCTTCTGATTCCATTCACTTCATAGAATGTATTAAAGTCCTTAGATGTGAATTCTCCTCCTTGATATGATCTTAAGCATTTTATTTTCTTATCGGTTTCATTTTCAACCATTGCTTTGAATAGTTTGAACTTTCCAAGTGCTTCTGATTTTTCTCTGAGAAAAGTAACCCAACACATTCTAGAGTAGTCATCAATGATTAGCATGAAATATCTATCACCTTGTAAGCTTTTAGTTCTAGCTGGACCACATAAATCAGTGTGAATCAAATCAAGAGCATTATTGGGTTTTTCTAGAATACTTTTGAAACTAGCTCTAACTTGTTTTCCAAATTGACATTCCTTACATACTGTATTATGAGGTTTGACAAATTTAGGTAAATCTCTAACTGCCTTAGTAGTACTGATCTTTACCATGCAATCAAAGTTTACATGACAAAGTCTCTTATGCCATAACCAACTTTCATCTATATGTGCAATCAAGCATGTCTTTTCACTATTGTTCAAATGAAAGATATTATCTCTCGTTTGATTACTGGTTGCAATTTCCAAACCAGTTCTATTCATGATTTTGTATTTTTTTAAATTGTAACTGAAATCCTTTCTCAACTAATTGACCAACACTTAAAATATTATGCTTTAATCCTTCAACATAGTAAACATTATCAGTTTTATGCTTACCATCAAGAGATATTGTACCCTTACCTTTGATTGAACAGGCTTTGTCATCTCCAAATCTTACTAAACCTCCATTGTATTCTTGAAAGTTCAAGAATTTACCTTTGTCTCCTGTCATATGATGTGAGAATCCCGAGTCAATGATCCATTCATCCTTTACTTCAACTTTAGCTACTAGGGCTTGTTCTACCGGTTGAGCAGTAGGTGTCGGTTGATCTTCTATTATAGCAATAAAAACCCATCCATTATCTGCCAGATCCTCATCAAAACCATTAGTCACACCTTCATCAGCAATGTAACAAGATTTGTCTTTGTTCTTCTTAAATCTGTGTTCTGATATTTAGGATTAGGCTTGTATATTCTTCTAGCTTCTTCTCTTAGTCTAGCATGTCTATCAAGGCATCTCGAAGCCATATGACCAATCTTATTGCAGTTAAAACATTTAAAGGGTGCTTTACCTTCATACTTACTTCCAACTGGACCTTTAGGCATTTTCCTTGCAAATAGTGCTTCAAGTTCTTCAAGTTCTTCATTTTCTTTTCTGCTTTCTTCAAGTTCTCTTGCATAAAAGGCTTTCCAATCAGATTTGTCAAATGATGGAGCAGATGATGTTGATTCTTTAAAGGCTAAATCTGTCTTAATAGTAGCAACATTCCCAAATTGTTCAATTTCAAAAGCTGAAAGTTTCCCAATCAATGTATCCCTAGTTACTGATGTATTAGGCATTGTTCTCAACTCATTTATAGCAGTAACCTTCATTTTATATGCCGGTGGAAATCCTCTTAAAACTTTTGAAATAATTTCATCCTCACTTAAGGTTCCTCCACAACATTTAATACCTAAAAGAATTTCATTTATTCTTTCCATAAAAGAAGAAATCCTTTCATCTTCTTCCATTTTCAGATGTTCATACCTAACCCGAAAGCTTTCAGGTTTTGCAATTTTGACTATGGAATCTCCTTCATTTAGTATCTCCAAATGATCCCAAATAGCTTTAGCAGTAGACCTATCTGATAGTCCCATGATTTGTTGATTTGATAATGCGCTCAAAAGTGCTTCTCTTGCTTTGTAATCATTATCCTCATCTTTTGTCAAGTTAGTTGGACTGGGCTGACCAGGTATAGCAACAGTATAACCTTTCTTTGTAACTTCCTAGATGTCTTTTCCAATGCAATTTAGATGTGTCTCCATTCTGATCTTCCATATGCCATAGTTGGTTTCATCAAGTTTAGGACTGTCCTTCCTGAAATAATTAGTAGACATTGGATCTCCTCAAGCTGTTAAACTTCTGCAAAAGAGGACTAAGCTCTGATACCAATTGTTAGGTCCCAAAGACAACTGAGAGGGGGGGGGGGGGTGAATCAGTTGTCTAATAAATTCAAACCAAAAATAACTTAACCAACTTAATGCTTATACCGGTAAAGATTAATGAATGAAACATAAACACAAAGTCATCCACAACACATAACACCAATATTTGTATGTGGAAACCCTGTAAGGGGAAAAACCACGGTGGGAAACCTTACCCACAATCAGATGATACTACTGCAGATATTAAGTGTACATAAATGGGGTCTGCACATGAAGAAAGCCCAACTGCCTAGAGCTCATTGCTCAATCACAAAATGGGAGTCACACTGACTACAGTTGGATGGTTAAATCCAATAAGAATGTACTGCACAAAATAGCATCTTCATATGTTGGATTCGGTACTGGTGTAATGCTGATATGCTTTCAAAAAAACCTAACTTCACCTTCAAATGATGTCTGCGTGTATTTTACTACTTAATCTTGCATATACCTTCACACAATTCTTTTTCGCATTCCACACTTGATCTTACAAATAAGATCTTACCTTTATAAAATAACCTAAGACCAAAGTAGGTCGGCTCTACAAGATATTACAATAAAAACATTTTAAAACAATATAATATCTGATGCAATAACCGATTGAACATGTCGGCTTAATGAATTTACAACAATAATTAATCATTTCCATTGTGTGCCATGCTGATCTGGAAAAGATAAACCTACCGGTGTAACCCTAGATAACCCTGGACCTATTTGCCGGTAAAAGAAAATATGCAAATATGAATATATCAATGATTAATTCATTAAGATAATATGTCCACATGATGTGTTTGATATTACCAAGTGTCTTCCATATCATTCCAAGTGCCAGTGATCATTATATCCTCCCGGTGAACCATATACCAGTAATTGTGCAATAGTTACTTGCTTGCCGGTGAATGCTGCTGGATCTCCAAACTGCTAGTGTTTTAGTAGGTGTTGACATCAATGACAAAACCATACCAAAATACCAACACTTTTAACTGAGGGATTCCTATGTCATCTTGAGTGGGTACATGAGAGGTAACTTTGGGGTACTTTCTCCATCCCCTGCACTATGAATGTGGGATTTTTGGCTACTACAACAAGGTTCTTAGTGTAATTTTTGAGGGATCACCAATGCAACAAAAGATTCTTGAAGCGAGCCACTTAAGGCTCTAATTTAGCTTATCAGTGTAGGGGGCCTCCACATATGTCTAATTCACTCAACACTTCAGCCGCTTGACCAATATATTTATATAGCGGCTCGAAAAAACCTGCTCGAGATCGCACCAAGAGAGTTGATATCCCTGACTTGTCCCAATTCAAACTACCCTTGTGAGGTGATGAAATCCCCAGTCAAGAGTAGCCCTCTTTACAAAAAAGAAAAATAAGGCATTTTTTATCACCTTTCAATTCACCCAAGGTCCACGAAGGCGAGGGGAGAGGATACTTAGTGCAATAGTGGCTCCATCCTACACAATGTACACGTGCACCAAACACAAAATACACATGTTCTTTTTAGGCCCAAATGAAAGATTTTTGGTAATCTAGAATGCAAGAAAAGAAACTAAATCTAGTGGAAAATATGATGGTCTTCAACAAAACATCTTGCAAAAGAGTGTCAGTAGTCTGATTTTATGTCTTAGATATGCAAAAAAGCTGCAAGGATAGAGAAAAGTTGGCAAAAATTTGGAAATAAGCACTTAAAGAGGAGACATTGAAGTGTAGGTGTAGACGTTGAAATGTCAGCGCAGACACCGATTGAGGCCCTACAAATAAAAAGTTAATATACAAATTCAAAATTAAATAAAAAAGTGAGAGTATGTGAGAATAAGCAGAGACATTGAAGTGTAGGCACAAACATTGAAATTTCTCGTAGACATTGATTGAGGTCCTACATAGAAAAAAAGATTATCTTGCAAAAATTCAAAATTTAAATTTAAAAATAAATGGGAAATGTACCCAAGCAGAGATGTTGAAGTATGCATAGACGTTGATCCATGGATTGATGTCTGCGTAGACATTGAAGCACATACGTTGATCTGTTAATTAACACATGCTCATACATTGATATGTGGATTGACGTATGTGTAGATGTTAATTTATGGATCAACGTATGTGCAGACATTGATATATGGATTGGCATATGCACAAATGTTGATCTGTGAATTGACGTATGCATAGATGTCGATATGTGGATCAACGTATGTGCAGATGTTGATCTGTGGATCAATGTATGCACAAGCATTGATCTGCAATTTTTAATGAAAAAATTCCAAAAAAAGGTAGCGAGAAAATTCAAATTTAAATGGAGATGTTGAAGGACTAAAGAAAAGACATCAAAATAGTAGAGTGGAGATACTAAAATGCAGACATAGATGTCGGTCTGCTAACTTGCAATAAGAATGCTTAAAAAACAACAAAAATCATTAGCTAAAAGGGACATGGGTCCCATTGGGCATGCCAAAATGAAGATGAGAAAATGGTTAGAGTGCTTACATGCATATATTAATCATTAAAAAACAAATAAATCATGAAAATGTAAATGATACTCTTATACCTTCTTCTCCTCCCTTAGATTGAGCCTTAGGTGAAGTGAAGAATGCACCCCTTCTCCACTTGATTGGATTGGCTCTTTGATAGGATTTTGGAATGCTCTCCACTACACAACAAGGTGGGATTGGATTCAAATGATGAGCATGGGTGTGATAGATTGGATTATGAGTCAATATTTTGGCATTATGATGGCATGATGGATGTTTTTTTAATCTCAAATGGACAGCATAAGATTAGATGAAAAGTGGATGATTTGTGAGGAGAGGAGACTCCAATTTATATATTGGAGGAGTCCAAAATGGAGGACCAAGATTGATTTCAAAATGAAGGGTTGAGATTGATTTGGAATGGAGGAGAATATTGAGAGGATGAGGTGTGGGATTCAAGAGATATGCCATAAAGGCATTTCTTGTCTCCACACCTCTCAAGGTACATGGGGAAGACAAAAAAGGAATTAAAAAATCCTTGGAGAAAGGGAAAAGGAATTAAAAATTCCAAAATAAGAGGATGTGTGCGAAGAATAAATGGATAAAGGAATTAAATATTCCTTGGGAAGAGGAGACATGGGGAGATTCAAAGAATATGAATTTCTTTGAAAGGGTCAAGGTGATTAGGGACGTGCAAATGATTAAGGAGATTGATTAGGTGGTTTAATGAGTGATTAGAGTGAAAGTGGGAAAGTTAGGAGGATGTGACATGAGGAGAGATAATGAGTGGATGAATATAAAATTGGAGGATAATGATAGGCATGATTAGGTTAGGGTTAATTAGGCTAGATGATAGGATTAGAAAAGGTGATTTGTAGGAATCACATGATTAGCTTAGTTAATTGAAATTAATTAACTAAATGGGGTTTAGAAGAAATAAATGATATTTGATTTTAGAAGAATGGAGGAATAATTAATTTTCATAAATTAATTATAGGACTATAGTGATAAATTAATTAAATTTTATTTAATTAATTTTAAGAAGAAAGGGACCAACACAATTAATAAATTATGTTGATAGGCTTAAATTAATTAAATATTAATTTAATCAATTTTAGGTGTTTACATTATTAATCCTTGGGAGATGTATTTTGGTCAACTCTTTCTCTTGGAGTAGATTAGTGTGTGTGTTTTTGGTTCAAAAAGTATATTTTTATTCAGGTCAACTTGGTTTAAGCTTTGATGATCTATCTTGTATATACGGCATATGTGTGTTTGAGGTGTGTGAAGGGTGTGGAATATGTAAGTGTGTAGATGATGTGGTAAAGAGTGAAGATAAGGGGAAGTTTGGGCAGAGCAAAAGAATTGTGTTCGAATGATATGCAAGCTATGTTGAAGACTGTTGCAGAGAATTGAGACAGAGTGTTGGTAGTTGAGATGAGAGTTGTGTGTGTTGATGTTGGTCACTTGATGTAGAGTTCAAGGACAACTTCATAATTGGGAGATCCTTCTTTTCATATTAATTTTCTTATCTTTCCCTAAGTGTAGTTAGCTTGAGGTTTTGCAAGTCATCTTTGTATCTTGTCCCATGAGTAGTTAGCCTTGGTGTGCAAGTTTGAAATAGTGAGTTCTCTTATGTAATTATTTCTATTTATAGTGGATATATTCTTGTGAGTTAACTCCCACCATGGTTTTTCCTTTTTTTAGTTTTCTATGTATAAATATTGGAGTTCATGTGTTGATATGTGTTGCTGGATATGCTATAGTAATTTATTTGTTTAGACTGATTCACCACCCCTCTCAGTCTTAACTTGGGCTCAACAATGTGAACCTCCATTACAATGTTTCCATAGACTTTTATTGAGAAAATCTCATTGATTTAAAACTGTGATTGCAACTAAATAGGCTTATGCATACCTAATACATGTCCATCATCATCATGGAGGTTGTTGCAATTGCTGTGAGCTTGATGATCTTTGCATCATTATTTCGCTTCCATGCACGCAACATGGATGCCATTGATAAATTCCCTTTTTTTTTGCAACTGCTTGATCATGCAGGCTTCTCATTTTGTTTACATTTACACCTTTTTGTTTTGTCACATGATATCTCTTTGTCCCTTTCCATTCCTAAAATGATTAATGGCATCGATTTGTTCTATCTCCAAGCCCAAAACATGCTCACGCCTCTGTTTTGTCAACACACGGCATGCTGGAAGAACTTTTGGAGCCTTCTTTTTCCTTTACTTTTGAAAACCATGTGGTGTTGACATGTGGCACTCCCACACACCTTTGAGAGAATAAGAAGCCATAGACCTCATAAAAATTGCATGATGTTGACATGTGGTGCCCACATATCCCCTCTCTGCTAGCAACATCTAATTGGTCTCAACTTGGCGGGATCTTAACTTTCCGCTTAATGCTCAAAATCTGAAACCACTTACACCGTTGAAAAGATATCCAAAAGATCTAATTTATGTTCCTTAACACCATGCCTTTGTCTATTGAGTTAAGGGACTGATGATAGTCTTGACCCTAAATTTCACTCCAAAGGCCTCCAAAAAATGGAATTTCAATTTTTCTCATCTCTAGTTGCTCCATTACCTCTGCAAGACTCTAGATCACATTCAAGATGATTTTGACATGTTTCCATCAATGCCTTTAGCATGAACCCCTGAAAATGTAGATTTAATCTATAACTTTGGTGACTCAAAGGGAACCTTTGCCTATGAAGGTGAGAACCTTAAATCTAAAGTTTCACAAACCAAAATGTTGACCTTGTGAAAAGAAGAGTCCGAGTTGTTGATTCATTCTGAAAGTATCTTAGATTAGTTCTTAATAGGGAGTCATAAGGGCACAAAAATGCCTACTTTAGAAAATCAATTTCCATAGCTGTCCATTGAGCACAAAGGTGTTGGGAGGATCTAAAAAACATGTGCACTATGGTGCTTGGAGGGAAGATAGAAACTAAAACATGCATTAGAGAATGTAGCATGTGCAACCACACTTCTTGGAAATAAAGAACGTCTAACTATTATTTACATGATCTTAAAATTTGTAAGGAAATTAAGCAAAGCCATTAACTGGCTTATTAAAGTAACTTCCCCTTCTCACCAACTTGTGATTCTTCACATGTTTATGGATAATCAGCTAGAAAGGAAAAAACAACAGGCATCGACAAAGTGTTGGAATGCGTCCAAAATGTTAAGAACAAAATACCCACTTCTGAATGATGTCTTCTCTTAGTGAATGGGTAAGAGAATATCTCTCTTGTTGATTCTCATTTTCAAGCTTATGGTCAAACATGACCAAGGGTGACTTATAGTTCTCCAACCGATCTTGATGCTGGATAGGCATCCTCTTGAAAGTGCCAAGTTCAAGAAATCGACATTAGATTTACTGCTATGCACTGCTTCCTTGATGTGTTGTTGACCAACAAAGGTTGGTCTTGATGGTTCATTTGCTGGTATGGGAACCTCCTCCTTTTTTTGTTGTTGCTCATGATCTTCTAGTCTGGGAGATGACAAGGATGTCAACAGATGAGCAAAAAAACTTCTCTCATCCCAAGATAGGTCTTCACCAGTCTCCTATTTATTTCCTTCCATAACATGGATCACCCTTGCTTCACAAAAGTCCTCACAATAATATATAGAGGCATCAAGATTCTCCTCTTCATGGTCAACAAAGTAGGGAAGCTCATCAAATAAGAGGAATAGATCCTATTCTTCATTTTTATCCCTTACTTGGTTGATGTCTTGTTGTTGTGATGAATCATCTTCATTTCTCTCTTGTGATAAGGGTGGCTCTTCAACCTTGCAAGCACATGGATTCCTACAACTAGCAAGTTCTTCATCTTCTTTCTCTTATTCATAAGAATAATCAACCCTCCAAACAATAGGTCCACCCTTAAAGAGTGAAATGGTATTAGGGATAGACAGCTGAGGGGAAAATATTTCTTGCAAAGGTAGTAGAGGAACCTGCATTTCCTAAATGGAAATAGGTCCTTCAAAGGATTTATAAGTGTAGTCTCATAAAATTGTGACCCTAGCAATTTTCTATTGCATTAGGGTCCTCACGCATGCAATTTCGAATCATCTAGCCTGATCGGAGACCAAAGATTGCTCGACTTGCAGAAACATCTTCTTCCCTGGCTTTTGCATCACCTCGTTTGAACTCTGCCCTAGAGAAAGGGGTAGGATAGGGGTATGGTGCCCTTGTCCTCCCAAGATAGGGGCATGGAGCCCCTATCCCTACCCTATTTTGGGGTAGGACCCTTCCTAGTGTTGTATTGTTGGTTGTGCCTCGGGTGGGAAACTCCCCTGATGTCGGCCTGTGACAAAATTCAAAACCACTAACATGTATTTAAGGGGGCATTCTCTCTCTCATTTTTATAGGTTCAAGAGGTGGAAGTTGGACAAGATCAAAGTATGTACAAGCAATCAAGCATTCAAGAGCATTCAAGCATTCTTTTCTAGCATTGAGAATTCTCAGGTCTCCATTGAAGGCTAGGTGTTGCATTCAAGTCAAGCAATCAACCTTTGAAGAGGAGATTGATTTCAACATTCAATTCCACACAAGCATTTCTATCAACATTGATACTACAATCTCCCTTGAGGTGATTTACAATTCAGTCTTTCATTTATATCTACTTGCAAGTACTTTCTTTCATTACTTGGTTAATTCCAAAACTAGGGTTTGACCTAAAGGCAAACCCCGAATCCCAACCTGTTTTCCTCTATTTTCTGTGTGTAGGTTGTAGGTGCACAGTTGTACTTTTAGATTTGGGCTTCATTTGCAGAGGTGAAAAAACCCTTTTCATTTCACGGATTTTTCGAAGGAGCGTGTACATTCCCGCCATGGTCCAGACAACTTTTCCTCAATTCGCAGGGCGACTTCATCTCAACATTTTATTGCCAAATCCAGGTGCACAGCTTCATCCCATATTCCGATCTCAAGTTATAATTGATTCTTTGTCACTTTTGTACTACACAATTCAATCAATTCCTTTCCAAATCAAACAAGAAAGAGGGGATCAACTTAACATTCCCAATTCATTCAAAATTCAATCTACCATCTTTGTGTGGAGAGATTGAATCTAGTGAATTATCCTCTCCCCTTTCTAATGTAATGGTGAAAAGTGCTTGAATGGTAATCAATAGTGAAACTCTCATCTCTCTTTGAGGGAAAGGGTAGTTTCCTTCTTGATTTATCATTCACCATTTTCCCACCATTACATTTTGGTGAACCTGACATCTTGCATGCTTTCCTTTGAACAAAATTGCATATTTTTTATTTACAAGTTTCAACTTTCTGCGTACTTAGTAGTTAAATCATTAAAAACCCTAGTTTTAAAAATCAAAATTGGACTTGTGATTTGTAGAAATTGCCTGTGGTTATCTTGGATCTGAAAATTGCTTTGTTTGTCAAATTCAATTTCTTCATTGTCTTGTTCAATTTGCAATTAAAATTTACAAAAATAAGAGGTTACATGTTAAAACCCTAATTTTCAAAAATCATCTTGAACTTGTGCAAAAATTGGATTTCAATTTAATTTTTAGATTTCTAATTGTTCTTAGATTTGTCTTCAATTCTACAATTCAAATTTTAAAATTAAGTGGTTAGGTCATCAAACCCTAATTTTTAAAATTAATTGGATTTTGTGTGAATTTCAAATCAATTTCATTTACATTTGGATTTCTAAACATTTTCTAAGGTGTTCCTATCCATTAGGTTTGACCTTTTTCAAATTTGCAATTGAATTCCTCTTTTCCTTCAAAACCCTAATAGGGTCCTATTTTCACATTTGTGTCTTCATTCCACCCATCTAGAGATCGTAAAATTTGCTAATTTTTTAGGGATAGCTTTAAAATCATCATAATATCCATCCCTAAAATTTTTGAGAAAAGTTGGTCGGACAATGTGCGTTCCCACCACAGTTCTCAACTTTTTTCTTGAAATTTTGAGAAACTGTTATGACTGTATTTAATAGCCTAAATCCAGAAGATTGGCTGATTTTATTGATTTTTGATCCCTCTAGAATCGGAAATACCTTCAAAATTCAACATTTCAACTTTCAAGAATATTTTTAAAATTAAGAGGTTAATTATAGTTTGCCCTGATTTTAAAAATTCTAATTTTAAAATTAAGTGGTATTACTTTGGCCCTAATTTTAAAATTCCAATTTCCTTTCATTTTTGGAAATTGTGTCATCCTCTTCCTCCAATAAATTTCAAATCGTGCAATCATTATTTTCTTGAATTTTTCATTACTCAATTTTGTAAGCTTTGTTCCACAATCCAAAATTCAAATTTTCCCTCTAGTGCATGAGTTTTACCACTATTAGTCCTACCTATCCTATCCCCATTAGACAAAGCATTATAATTAAGGCTTCCCAAGGTTTAATTACTGAGGAGATGGAGCCTAATTTAGGTGACTTCTTTAATAAGGATCATGCTAATTCTTCCCATCCTAATCATGTGCCTATTCACCCCATTGATGGATCCCATGATGAAGAAGAAGCCTTAACTAGGGTTTCTTTAGATCAACTTTCCACACTAGACAATCAATTTGATAGTTTTCAACAATGGATGTCCCAAGAATACCCTAATAGTGAAGCTCTTCCATTAATTGAGGGTCTTAAGTGCATGCTTCAAAGTAATAAGAATGGAATTGATATATTGCATGGCATTCCACATATTGTTGATTCTAATGTCATGCATATCAAGAGTTGTGCCAAAACCCTAGGTTACTCACAACCTTCAACACAAGTCAATTCCTTCATTCCTTTGACTAATCCTATGGCTAGTATTCCTACTTTCACATCCAACATCATGGCTACTTCAACTCAAAATGTCATTCTTTTAACCATAGGTCATGGAGGAAATCCCTCTTCTTCATTTAATCCTCAATCATTACCTATGTCTTTGTTGGCATATGTGCAGAGCATGAAGACATGATGATATTGTATGTTGTCATTAATGTCAATATGTTGAAGTATGAACTAGTATGGTGTAGTAAGAAAACTATCAAGAGAACCGATATGATGATGTAAACCGGTATTTGTGAAAAAGTGAAGCGGTATGTTTGTTCAAGGTGAACCGACATGTTGGTATGAGAACCGGTAAATGAAAGTTTTGCATTGGGGTTTCATTTGTCATGACTACCGGTTGGTAGTCTCAGCTTCAAGGTTTCTGGTTGATGTATTACAAGCCTATGTGATTCAACCAGTGACATCTTGTGATGAGTTAGCATTGTAATGAAGATCAGATAGTGTTTCCATGTCAGCCTTGTGCGCGTGAAGGATTTCCTTGAATATCTTGCATGGAGATTGATCCTATCTACCTCAGGAATGTGCGAAGTCTCTATAAATGATGGAGAGTGCGTGATGGGTTATCAACTTCCTGAAGCGACAAAGAATGAATGTTGGAGAATGTTTTGAGATCCATTCAAGACTATTGTATTCGATGTAGTGTGATTAACGGTCAAGATTTAACCATTTGGATTTTAAAACCTAAATGTTTAGGGTTTAGGGTTTATGCTACCGACCTATCTGTTTCCTATAAGGTCAATGATGTTTTCATTTTGAAGTTGTTGGCAAATGGTATGTGTGTATCCCAATGAGCGATACTTGATTCTTGCCAGACCGGAGAAGTGTGTTGATATCTACAGAGTGTGATTGTAGAAGAGAAGGAGCTTAAGTGGATCTGCCTTGGCATTGAGTGCTATTATCAGATCAGTGTATTACCTATTGACTTCTAACCATTTCAGCAGTTGGAAAATCCCTTAATCGGGTAGCTTTAACATGCTTTTGTGTAAATCCTTTAACATGGTGACTCAATTCAATGAGTTCTTCAAATCCTCTTGCAAGGTAACCTTTAACAGGGTTCTAACCTTTAACTGGGTATTTAGCCATCCCTTAACCGGGTGATCCTTAGCAGGATCGGTTCCTAACAGAACCTATTGTAAAAGTCTCTAACCGGACTAGGCTCCTAATAGAGCATACTGTTGGCATTTTTGATGTTCATGTTGTGATTGTCATTGATGGACACACACTTGCATTAAGATCCTCTTTATATGTATGAGCTAGAGCACAACTGGTATTGTTCCAACCAGTATGTTGTAGGTATGTTGTATTATAGTCTTTAGACTATTGATGTTTTGTAGAATGTGTTTACCAGTCTGAAGTGGCATGTTGACCCCAAGTGTTATGAGGGATTAAAGCGGCATAATACATTTTTACCAGTCTTCATTTTGACAAATCGGCAACCGGTATTTTGTATGAACCGGTAATACTCTATGATGAGTTACCAACCAGAATTTTGTGATGAGTTACCATCCACCGATTGTTTGATAGTGCTGACACTATAATGGTGCTTTTTGTGTCATGGTACTAAGTATGTCCAGGTTCATTGAACCTAGGAAATTATAATGTAATCCTATTGGACCGACATGAAATCAGATTCCTTTATAAGGACATCATGTCTAGGGTTTTAGGTTGTTGATGAGGTTGCAGAAAAGAGTTTATGTTGTTGCTAGGGTTTAAGGTGGTTGAGGAGTTGGAAAGAATATGAATGTGTAGAAGATTGATGTAATGCAGGAGTGCATTAAGAACTAGCTATCAAGGATCTAACCGAGCAGTCTGTGCTATTAGATAGATCAAACACTTGTTGATTACTCACATCTTTGACAAGTCTATAGCCCTTAACCGGGTAGGCCCAAAAGCCTTTTTGTAAATCCTCTAACAAGGTGGTTCACATCTATGGATCTAAAATCCTCTAGAAAGGTAGTCTTTAATCGGACTTATCTCTTAACAGAGATTGAGATTCCTAACAGGATTTGTTCTGATAAAGAACATTGTAAGACCTTAACTGATCTGACCTTAACCGATCTGGTTCCTATTATGCAGAGAGTGACTTGTGAGTTCCATCTCACCGTGGTTTTTCCCATTTGGGTTTCCACATTAAATATCTTGTGTTATGATGTTTGTGCTTCTGTGGGTAAATGCATTATTAGCTATTTGGTTTGCATGTTTGTTAACTGGTTTGTCTATTAAACTATTTTATCGGTTTACTGCTAGTCTTGTAAAGTGTTTTAGTGCGAAGATTTTTTGCATACTAATTCACCCCCCCCTCTTAGTATTCATCAATTGGTATCAGAGCCTACCTTTCTATAAGTTTAACCACTTGGAAAGAGATATGGGGGAATACACCTTGAGGGAACTTACTTAACAACTCACTCAGTCTGAGCAAGCCTATGATGATCTTATGGTCAAATACAAGGCATCTCATGCAAAAAGGAGAGAACATGTAGAAAAGTTGATGGAGCTATCTGAAAATAGTTCTACAGATGAAGTAGATATGGAAGCCCTAATTACAAAAGTAAATAAGCTGAATGAATCAAACTCCAACCCGAGAAAGGAGTTGGAAGGACTGACTATCTGGATGTGTTAAGAGCTTGAGAACCGGAGAAAAGCTGAAGACCTACTGAAAGAAAGAGATTTTGAGATCTCCAAGTTGAAACAAGAGATGAGTGCCCTAAATGCTCAACTCCATGCAAGCAAGGTGGAAAAGGAAGACATGCAAGGAGAACTGAACACTACCATCTCTGAGAATGAAAACCTGTTGGAAACAAATGCTACTATTTCCAAAGAACTCTCTGAGTCAAAGGAAATACTTGCTAAGTTCAGCAAGAGTACTGTCAAGCTAGAGAAAAAGCTTGAATCTGCCAAATCGGTCAAGAATACCAATGAACTTGGTTATTCGGGTCATGAGGAAGGAGAGACCTCTAGTACAAATGCGGGAACATCAAAGAACCAATCAGTATCAAAGGATAAAGGTAAGAAAAATTTTAAACCTATTTGTTTCAACTGTCTTAAAGAAGGACATACTGCTAATATGTGTAGGAGTAAGGCTTACAACAATTTTCCTTATTTCCTAATTGATAAGCCTAGACCCTATAGATTTGATCGTAACTGTTATGCATGCAAAAAGTATGGGCATAGAGCATCTAAGTGTAGGTTTGTTATGAATAACATTGGAAGATATCCTCAAAGGACCCAAAGAGTTGGTCCTAAAGCTTTTGTGAACCGGAATCACAACCGGTTTAATACCTTTAATCATCAGCCAAGAAGTGGTGGTTATCAAGCAGCAATCAGATGGAGAGAAAATTGTATGATCTATCATGGTCATGGTCATACTAGTGCAACATGCAGAAGGAAGAATGGAAACATGAACAATGGACCTTGGAGAATACCTGGATTGGTCTGCTATCACTGCAACAATCCGGGTCACATTGCTAGATTCTATAGATCAAGAAAGACCATATCTGATGATATACTGATCACTCTAGAAGGAAACATTGATGTTGACACTGTTCAAGTGGACATGAACAAAATCTGGAAGGAGAAACTAGTACTGTTACAAGAGGAACCGGTTTCTGCACCTAGTGTGGATATCACGGAACCGACAAACTAAGCTTCAGGAAAGCTTAGGGGGAGCAAACAGAAAAATGTTTCGAACCCCTAGTTTTCACCGGTAAAAGACCTTAACCGGTATGTTATACCTGTCATTTGACAGAAGATTGAAAATGGTAAAAAGGCAAAATTAGGGTTTATGCCCTAATGGAGGAGCATTAATGATGGTAGGTGAGGACTATGTTTAAAAGCATTTTTGAAATCATTTCTCACTATCAGTTTTTGAGCGAAGAAAAGTTTTTCAAAGAGTAGAGCGACGAAAAGGCGATTTGAGCAGAGATTTGGAGAAATTGAGAAACCGCGAAGGAGATTCAAATTCAAACTGGAAACGATCAAGTGGAGAACACAAAGCGGTGAATCAACAACTGACGGAGTGTGAAGTAAAGGAGAATCTACAAGCCCTAATTTTACGTGTTTCAAAAGGTATTTCTTGAGTTCTTAAGGTTTCTATCATGGCTTTCGCATCTCATACTAGTTCTAGTGCATTTGTCGAGTCTGCAAATTTTATTCAACAGAAGTCCAAGTATAATGCCCTATCACAAGTTCTAGCTGGTGTGATAGTAGAAGAGGGAATCTCTGACTACATAGACTACAAAATAGAAGACCTAGGGTCTCTAGCTATCCACTCCTAGTTACCTTTGTTTTGTGGCAAGGATAAGAAAATCAAGCTAGAGTATAATATCTTGGAGAAGAAGAAACTCCACAATGCTGTCTACTTCCTGGAAGATTTTACAGAAGATCACATAAGGATCAGTTTGAGCAGAGTCCATAGTGACAAGATGTACCTGGAGAGGATGCATGATATCACACTGTAGGCAATTCATGCAGTCACCAGTTTCTGCAATACAGGGGATGTGCCAGCCCTAAGGACGGTTAGCAAAACTGAAATGTCCAAGCTCACTGGTTCAGTGAGTGACTCATGTGGCATGACAGTCAATTCAATCAAGGGTGATTTGGTAAAGTATGCATGTATGGTGATTGGTTACCAGATGTTCTCAGCCAGCAGAATTAACTCCGTATCTGCTGCAGCGATAAATGCTGCTTACCAGATGATAAAGGAGGATGCATCATTTGACCTATGCACCGGTATGCAGATGCAACTCCTATTGAACCTGAAATCAATCAGATAAGATAATGCACTAAGGTTCAAGTTTGGACAACTATTAGTTGGGTTGTTCTTTTACTTTCAAGGATAGTTCCTAGGAGTGGGAGACATTAAGTGGTCTGTGGACCAACTGGTTACCAAATAGATAAAGGAAAGTTTGCAAGTAGTGGGAACCAGTTATCCTGAAGTTCTGAACAAGTATTTTGATGAGTTCAGATGAAAAATGAGCCAAAGGATGAGGATCTCAGGTGATATCGTCAAGAAATATGAAGATGACATCTGTTTCACCATCAAGGTGGATCAAAGCATAATGGAGGCTATTGAGCCCAAATAGGAAGAAGTTGAGCCAATGGGCTATGAGGTGATGTATGACATGTTGGAAGGGTATGCCTCTACCCTTATTGCCTCACCTCTTGATCCTAAGGCAAAGAGGATCAGAACCTATCTGGAAAGGGTTACATCGATCGAGGAACCCTCTGTAAAGAAAGGAAAAGAACCTATAGTAAAGAAGGAAAAGGCAGTGCCTGCAGCATCAACACCGGTTACTACTGCAACTCCAAAAGTGACCAAGCGATCACCAGCCAAAAAGAAACCAGAAGCAGCACCAGCTAAAGTCTTTGAGAGGAAAAGGAAGACAAAAAGCAGCTCTCCGGACTCAAAAGAAACTATGTCTGAGGAGTAGCCCAAGAAGGCGAGACAGATAAGAAAGAAGACAAAGAATGAACCAACATCATCTGCACTGGTAAATATTGATATCTCCTCCTACAAACCTTTGACACATTGTCAAATAACTATCAAAAACATTAGGAGAAAAGTATTGAATGATTTAATTGATTATTTTGATGACTTTAATGATGATGAAAAGGAGGTGGTGGAAAAAGAAATAATTCAATATTTATGTGTTAATGACTGGCCCCCTTCAGAAATTAGATTTGAAACACCAAATTCTTTGTATGAGTCCTTAGACAATAAATGGTGCATTGCCATAGAGCAGGAACAGGAAATGAGAGAAAAAAATTTTGCTGAACATTTTCCTGATGTATCAAATTTGGAACTATTCAATGTAATGAATAAATACAAAGGTCTTTTCTTCATGAGAAGAAGAAGACTTCTGTTACTAGAAGGAAAAGGTAAGGAAGTGCTCAAGAATACACACACTCGTGCTCTAGATGCTCTGAAGATGCATCGAGTGGCTGAAGCCAACAGGAAAGCTAAGAAAGAACTGGTTATATCTAAACTGGGTGAAGTACTTGATGATAAAGGAAATCCGATTGATGAACTGGTCAACACTATTGATGTCGATGCCCTGGATGAAGAAGATGTTACTAAGGAAATACCATCTAAGGCAACAGGACAAGAGCTATAGGCTGAACAGGAGAAGAAAGCCGAGGACAAATAGGAAGTGGAAAAGGAAGAGGCAGCGCAGAGGAAAAAGGATGAAGAAGAGAAGCAGAAGAAGAAGGAAGAAGAGAAAAAGAAGAAAGATGAAGAGGAAATGAAGAAGAAAGATGAAGAAGAGAAAAAGAAGAAAGATGAAGAGGAAAAGAAGAAGAAAGATGAAGAAGAGAAGAAGAAGAAAGATGAAGAAGAGAAAAAGAAAAAAGATGAAGAGGAGAAAAAGAAGAAGGAAGAGGAGAAGAAGAAGAAAAATGAAGAGGAGAAGCAGAAGAAGGATGAAGAGGAGAAAAAGAAGCAAGAAGATGAAAAGAAAAAGAAAGAAGAGGAGGATAAGGAACAGGAGAAAAAGAAGGAAGCAGAGAGGAAGAAGAAGGAAAAAGAAGATAAGGAATAGGAGAAGAAGAAGGAAGCAAAAAAGAAAAAGGTTGAGGAGGACAAGGAAGCAGAGAAGAGGAGAGAAGTGGAGAAGAAGAAAGCGGAAGAGGACAAGGCAGGATAAGCAGTGAAGAGCACCTAGATGGAGACTCTGAAGGCAACCGAGAGTCAAGCCAAACCGGCTGACCTCTCTAGTCCTATAGATCTCGAGTCTGCAAGTGAAACAAAGCTAATGCAGAGTATCAAGGTAGCTCAAGAGCACCTTGAAATCATTCGACGAAAGAAGGAGTAGGATGTAATCCAAGAAGCTATGGATACACTTACCGGTTTGATACCCAGTACAAATCTTCCAAACATCGATTCATCATTAGCTAGACTAAAGCTCCTATGCATAGTAGTAGATGATCAGGTGCAGAGCCTTGAAGAGGCAGCAGAGGCTAATGTCAAGAAGGAGCATCAAAAGGCTCTTAATATAGCTCTGGTGAAAAAGTTGAATGAGCTCCAGATTGAACTGAAGAAAGAACAAAAGGATATAAGGGACACTCTAGATGAGGGGAATATGCTACTTAGCAAAATCTGCCAACCCCATCTATTCTATGATGATGTGCTAGCTCAGAAGCAAAAAATTGAACAGGACTTGTAGTTCTACTTGAGCACATTCAAGCTGCCTTATGATTCCTTCACAACTTATGGGCAAACCGTTCACCAGTTTCATATCCAGACAGCCAAAATGGAGCAAGAAATCAACACACGGTCTAGAGATTTGCAGGAGCTACATCTGGTTCTACTCCCACGTCTGCAAATTCTTCAGAAGTGTTATCTGAACCTAGATGCTTTTACAGTTACACAGGAGATGAGCACAGTTGATGCCATGGAAGAACAGGTCTCCCAGATGCAAATAGAGAAAGAAGTAGCCACCTCCCTACTTGAATCCTAGTCTCTATCGATGAAACAATTCTTGCAGGACTATAAATCTATTTTTGACAAGTATTATTCCTTGTTGTCATAAACTTTTATTATTTTAATATCAAATGGAAACAGGGTTGTTCAGTGATACTTTGTCATTGTTGGCAAAGGGGGAGAAGTACTCTATCTATTCTGGAGAAGTATAGGGGAGAAGTATCTGGATTTAAAAATTTTCTATATACTTTGATATATGCTCTGATATCTCAATGTTTATGTTCTATATGCAAAAGTGCTATGCATTGTATTGTTAAAGGGATAGTGTATATGCTTAGGGGGAGCAATTTTGCTAATGGCATGTTTTTGTTGTAAAACACTTAGATGTCAAAATTTTATTTTCCTAAGTGTTGCCATCAATGCCAAAGGGGTAGATTGTTGGCATTTTTGATGTTCATGTTGTGATTGTCATTGATGGACACACACTTGCATTAAGATCCTCTTTATATGTATGAGTTAGAGCACAACCGGTATTATGTTGTATTATAGTCTTTAGACTATTGATGTTTTGCAGAATGTGTTTATTAGTCTGAAGTGGCATGTTGACCCCAAGTGGTATGAGGGATTAAAGCGGCATACCACATTTTTACCAGTCTTCATTTTGACAAACCGGCAACCGGTATTTTGTATGCACCACTAATACTCTGTGATGAGTTACCAACTAGCATTTTTTGATGAGTTACCATCCACCGATTGTTTGACAGTGCCAACACTATAATGGTGCTTTTTGTGTCGTGGTACTAAGTATGTCCAGGTTCATTGAGCCTAGGAAATTGTAATGTAATCCTATTGGACCAACATGAAATCAGATTCCTTTATAAGGACATCATGTCTAGGGTTTTAGGTTGTTGATGAGGTCGCAGAAAAGAGTTTATGTTGTTTCTAGGGTTTCAGGTGGTTGAGGAGTTGGAAAGAATATGAATGTGTAGAAGACTGATGTAATGCAGGAGTGCATTAAGAACTAGCTATCAAGGATCTAACCGAGCAGTCTGTGCTATTAGATAGATCAAGCACTTGTTGATTACTCACATCTTTGACAAGTCTGTAGCCCTTAACCGTGTAGGCCCAAAAGCCTTTTTGTAAATCCTCTAACAAGGTGGTTCACATCTGTGGATCTAAAATCCTCTAGCAAGGTAGTCTTTAATCAGACTTATCTCCTAATAGAGATTGAGATTCCTAACAAGATCTATTCTAGTAAAGAACATTGTAAGACCTTAACCAGTCTGGTTCCTATCTATAGATAGTGACTTGTGAGTTCCATCTCACCGTGGTTTTTCCTATTTGGGTTTCCACGTCAAATATCTTGTGTTATGGTGTTTGTGCTTCTATGGGTAAATGCATTATTAGCTATTTGGTTTGCATGTTTGTTAACTGGTTTGTCTGTTAAACTGTTTTATCAGTTTACTGCTAGTCTTGTAAAGTGTTTTAGTGCGAAGATTTTTTGCATACTAATTCAACCCCCCCTCTTAGTATTCATCAATTTCAAAAGAGTTCAAGAACAACTTGTGGGTATTCATCCCCACCGTGGTTTTTCCCAGTTGGGTTTCCACGTGAAAAATCTGTGTGTCATGTGTGATGCCTTTCATGTGATGGTTTAGTGTTTTATGTCAAACTGGTAAAATATGTTGAACTAGTAGTCATTATATTTCTGATGATAGTTTACTTGTTTATGCATAAGGGTGAAGAGGAAATGAGGTATTAGATTGTATGGAAAGTTAAGTGTTACTGGTTTATGTCTTTGACATTCTTACTATGTTTTACCGATAGTAATCTGGTTTAGACCGGTGTTAGTGCTTGTCAGTCAAAGTGCACTGTTTGCAGTCAAACCGGTTCAGGAAAAGTGTTTTTGCCTGTACTAATTCACCCCCCCCTCTCAGTACTAGTTTGGTACTAATTGTTCATCATTTACTCACCAATTAGTATCAGAGCATCTTGTAGGTCCTCTGTGTTGTAAGCTTAACTGCTTGAGTAAAAGATCCTACTCTAATGATGAAGAGGGAAGGTCCAAAGTTCAACAGAGACAACTTTAAAATATGAAAGGACATAATGAAGATATACATCAAAAGCATAGGTGCTCAACACTGGAGCTATGTTGAGAATGCTTATGTTATCCCTACTGGTAGTCTCACCGATGATCAAAAGAGAGAGATTCAGGAGAATGGGCAAGTCATGGAAGCCCTAATCAGCAGTTTATCTGACATTGAGTTTATTGATGTTCAGGATAAAGAGAATCCAAAAGAAGTATGGGATGCTCTTGATAATATCTATGGAGGTGATGAGCATGTGAACCAAGATAAGGAAGAAATCCTTAGGGGAAAGTTTGAAGACATGCAGATGATTGAAGGAGAGACCATTCAACAATATGGAATAAGAATCAAAACTATTGTTGGAGATATCAAGAGTGCAGATGTTAAAATAGAAGATTCCACTATTATTAGCAAAGTTTTGAGATCCCTATTACTAGTCTATGAAATAAGGGTTGCTGCTATTCAGGAGTTAAGGTTTGTAGACAAGACAAAGGTATCCCTAGACTCCATCATTTCTAAGTTGACATCTTATGAGCTAAATAATTATGATGGCAGTATTCAAAAGACTGAATCAACATTTAGAGCATCTGCTGCACCATCTAGAAAGGGAAAAGAAGCTAGTACTAGTGGTGAACCAAGACAAAGTAGAGAAATGGATGATGAGAAGATCCTGATGGAATTTGAAGCTCTTCTTTCCAAGATACTTCCTAAGGGAACCGGTAAATACAGAGGTAAGCTTTGTTTGAAATGCTTTTCTTGTAATAGGATAGGACACATTGCTATAAACTATCCTAATGGTGATAACAAGGACAAATAGGAGAGGTTGAAGAAGTTCAAAGGAGGAAACCAGAGAAAATGTTTTGTAGCAGTTGATGAAGGTGTCACTGATGAGGAATCAGAAGATGAAGAAAGTGAAGACATTGTTTTTGTAGCAGTTAAGGAAGATGTGTCAGACAAGAAGGCTCTTGTCTCTCACTTTAATAATTACAATGGGTGGATTATTGACAGTGGTTGTTCTCACCATATGACTAGTGACTAGAGTAAGTTGCTATCTCTGGAAGAGTATGATGGTGGTGTGGTTCGTTTTGGTAATGATGCACCATGTATGGTGAAAGGTAGAGGGTCCATCTCTCTCGAATGGAACAAGCAGTGCTAACAATGTATATTGGGTAGAAGGTCTCAGACACAACCTTTTGAGTGTTGCCCAACTGAATGATAATGGACTCACTCTGAAATTCAGAGATGGAGTGTGTAAAATAAAAGGTAAGAGTGGTGAACTGATGGCCACTGGTATGCTGACCAAAGGTAACCTATTTAAGCTGAATGCTAATGTTAGTACATGTCTAATGGCTAAGTTTGATGATAGCTGGATATGGAATAGGAGACTCTGCCATGTAAACTTTGATAATATTGTGAAGGCCGGTAAGATCAAGGCAGTTAGAGGATTGCTTATACTAAGCAAACTAGAAAATCCTTTGTGTAGAGAGTGTCAACTAGGGAAAATGTCTTCCTCAACCTTCAAAGGTAAATATTTCACTGTAGACAATTTACTTGGTCTTGTGCATACTGATTTATGTGGTCCTATGAAAACTAGGAGTGTGCAAGGAGATAGGTATTTTATGATTCTTACTCATGATTGCTCAAGAATGATGTGGGTCACATTCTTGAAGGACAAGTCTGAAGCCTTTGAAAAGTTCAAAGCCTTCAGAGCACTAGTTGAAAAAGAAAGCGGTAAGAGGATTAAGTGCCTGAGAACTGATCAAGGAGGAGAATCACTTCCGATGAATTCAACAAGTACTGTGAAGAGAAAAACATCAAGAGGCAACTGTCTGCCCCCTGGACTCTACAACAGAATGGCCTAGTAGAGAGAAACAACCGGACTATAGTTGAAGTAGCCAGAACAATGCTGATCCAAGGGAAGGTTGCTCACACATTTTGGAGAGAAGCGGTGAGCACTGCAGTCTACACAACGAACCAGGTACTCATCAAAAAGGGTAAGGATAAAACACCTTATGAGTATTGGACCGATAAGACACCGGTGGTAAGCTAATTTAGAATGTTTGGTAGCAAATGTTATATCAAGAGGAGTGAACATCATAGCAAGTTTGATGCTAAATGTGATGAGGGAATATTCCTACGGTATTCCACAAAGAGAAAAGCTCTCAAATGTTTCAACAATAGGACTTAAAGAATTGTTGAAAGCATAAATGTTATAGTTGATGAAACCTTTGAGAAATTTGAGGAAGCTGACAGTGAGCAAGTAGGAGATGAACCGGTAGTAACCTTCTATGAACTGGTTGCAAAATAGCCTAGCACCAGTAACAGTGCTCCTACACCAGTAGATGTTGATGCTGATGAAGATGAGGATGAAGAAGAAAAGAAAGAGGAAACAACTAAGATCATTCCTAGGTATGTAACTCTGAATCATGATCCAAAGTAGATCATAGGAGACAAGGATGCAGGAATTCTTACAAGAAGAAAGGTCAGAGAAAAATCTTGCATGATCTTTGAATTTGAGCCTAAAACATTCAAAGAGGCACATACAGATGAAGACTGGATCAAGGCAATGGAAGAGAAACTTGACCAGATAGAAAAGAATGGTACATGGTCTTTGGTACCCAAACCTGAGCATAAAAATTTCATAGGCACCAAATGGGTTTTCAGAAATAAGCTAAATAAAGATGGCACAGTGGTAAGAAACAAAGCCAGAATGGTGTGCAAAGGATATGCTCAAGAAGAAGAAGAAGACTATGGAAAAACCTTTGCTCCTGTAGCCAGATTGGAAGGAGTTCGTATGCTTCTTGCATATGTAGCATTCAAAGGATTCAAAGTACATCAAATGGATGTAAAATCTGCATTCCTGAATAGAATACTAGAAGAGGAGGTGTATATAGAGCAACCAAATGGGTTTTCCCTATCAGAAGATAGTGACATGGTGTGTAGGCTACATAAAGCCTTGTATGGACTAAAGCAGGCACCTAGAGCATGGTATGAACACTTGCACTCCCATCTTATAAAGATTGGATTTGAGAGAACAAGTGAAGATAGAAATATCTATCTGATGTCAGAAGGAGATCAGATTCTAATCTATGAGGTATTTGTAGATGACATAATTTTTGGAGGAGATGACAAGATGAGTCATGATTTTGTAGATGAGATGAAAAAGGAGTTTGAGATGTCACTTATAGGGGAGATTAAGCTCTTCATTGGACTATAGATTCAACAAATGAAAGATGGAATCTTTATCACTCAATCCAAGTATGTCAAAGAGGTTTTGAAGACTTTTGGCATGGAAGATAGCAAACCGGTTGGTACACCGATGGTGACCGGTTTTAAATTATCAAAAGAGGATGACTTAGTGTTCGTAAATGAGAAAGAATACCAATCAATGATTGGTAAATTGCACTATGTAGTACATAGCAGACTAGACATTGCACATGAAATGGGCATTATTTCATGGTTCTAGAAAAGCCCAAGAGAATCCCACTTGGTAGTAGTCAAGCGGATTCTGAGATATCTGAAGGGAACTATTGACTATGGATTATGGTATCCATACAGTAATAATTTCAACCTGAAAATGTTTACGGATGCTGACTGGGCTGGTAATGTGGACGACCAGAAGAGCACAACTGGTGGTGCATTCTTTCTTGGTGGTAGACTAGTCTCATGGATGAGTAAGAAACAGAGCTATATCTCTCAGTCTACAGCAGAAGCAGAGTATGTTGCAGCATTTATGAACTAAACCCAGACAATTTGGATGAAGCATGTATTAAATGGCTTCAAAGTTCCTGTATCTGAACCGGTAAGTATATTTTGTGACAACACAAGTGCGATTAACATCTCCAAGAATCCGGTTTTACATGCTAGAACCAAGCACTTCAAGCTCAAGTATCATTTCTTGAGGGAGAAGGTTCAAAACAAAGAAGTTGTACTAGAACATGTTTCCAGTAAGGAGCAGTTAGCATACACATTCACCAAGCCTCTACTGAAGGCTACGTTTACCTATTTGAGAGGTGAATCAGGGGTGCTGCCCCTTCAAGAGGTGAACTAAAGGTGTGTGCTCCACATCAGTCAATACTTACATTGATATGTCTTTTTCAGGATTGGTGTGTTGAAGGATGCTACTCCTTAAGAGGAGCAGCATAGTGGGATATAGTTGTTTGTGCCTCCACTTTGGCATTGTTGTCAAATGGGGAGAAGATGTGAAGCGAAGATGATATTTGCAATATTGGGGAGAAGATGTGAAGCAGAAGCAGAAATATATCTTTGTATATTGCCATCAATGCCAAAGGGGGATATTGTTGGCATATGTGCAGAGCATGATGACATGATGATATTGTATGTTGTCATTGATGTCAATTTGTTGAAGTATGAACCGGTATGGTGTAGTAAGCAAACTAGCAAGAAAACCAGTATTTGTAAAAAAGTGAAGCGGTATGTTTGTTCAAGGTGAACCAGCATGTTGGTATGAGAATCGGTAAATGAAAGTTTTGCATTAGGGTTTCATTTGGCATGACTACCAATTGGTAGTCTCAGCTTCAGGGTTTCCAGTTGATGCATTCCAAGCCTGTGTGATTCAATCGATGACATCTTGTGATGAGTTAGCATTGCAATGAAGATCAGATAGTGTTGCCACATCAGCCTTGTGCGCATGAAGGATTTCCTTGAAGATCTTGCATGGAGATTGATCCTATCTACCTCAGGAATGTGCGAAGTCTCTATAAATGGTGGAGAGCATGTGATGGGTTATCAGCTTCCTAAAGCAACAAAGAATGAATGTTGGAGAACGTCTTGAGATCCGTTCAAGACTGTTGTATCCAATGCAGTGTGATTAACGGTCAGGATTGAACCGTCTGGATTGTAAAACCTAAATGTTTAGGGTTTAGGGTTTATGCTACTGACCTATCTATTTCCTATAAGGTCGATGATGTTTTTCATTTTGAAGTTGTTGGCAAATGGTATGTGTGTATCCCAGTGAGTGATACATGATTCTTGCGAGACTGGAGAAGTGTGTTGATATTTGCAAAGTGTGATTGTAGAAGAGAAGGAGCTTAAGTGGATCTGCCTTCGCATTGAGTGTTGTTATCAGATTAGTGTATTACCTATTGACTTCTAACCATTTTAGTAGTTGGAAAATCCCTTAACCGGGTAGCTTTAACAGGCTTTTGTGTAAATCCTTTAACAGGGTGACTCAATTCAATGAGTTCTTCAAATCCTCTTGTGAGGTAATCTTTAACAGGGTTCTAACCTTTAACCGGGTATTTAGCCATCCCTTAACCTGGTGATCCCTAGCAGGATCAGTTCCTAACAGAACCTATTGTAAAAGTCTCTAACCGGACTCGGCTCCTAACAGAGTGGAATTCAAAAGAGTTCAAGAACAACTTGTGGGTATTCATCCCCACTATGGTTTTTCCTAGTTGGGTTTCCATGTAAAAAATCTGTGTGTCATGTGTGATGCCTTTCATGTGATGGTTTAGTGTTTTATGTCAAACTGGTAAAATATGTTGAACTAGCAGTCATTATATTTCTGATGATAGTTTACTTGTTTATGCATAAGGGTGAAGAGGAAATGAGGTAGTAGATTGTATGGAAAGCTAAGTGTTACCGGTTTATGTCTTTGACATTCTTACTATGTTTTACTGGTAGTAATTTGGTTTAGACCCGTGTTAGTGCTTGCGAGTCAAAGTGCACTGTTTGCAGTCAAACCGGTTTAGGAAAAGTGTTTTTGCCTGTACTGATTCACCCCCCCCCCTCTTAGTACCAGTTTGGTACTAACTGTTCATCATTTACTTCCATGAGTCCATCCAGGTTTAGTGTGCCCATCTTTGATGTTGTGAGCCCACTTTCTCTTGATATTGTTAATGACGTGCCACCTAAATATGTGGAGATCCCTCAATTATAACTCTATAATGGAAAAGGTGATCCTCTTACGCATGTCAAAACATTCCAAACCTTGTGTACCAATTTTTCTTATGATCAAAGATTTCTTGAAAAACTATTTACAAGAACAATAAGAGACAAGGCTTTACAATTTTATTGCTCTCTACCTTCTTATTCTATCACTTCCTTTCAACAATTGGCAAATTCTTTAATCCAACAATTTCAAAACAACATTGGTCCTAAAATCACTTTCACTGATTTAATGCATTGCAAACAAGGTGTTAAAGAAAAAGTGATTGATTTCATTAGTAGATATAAGCATTTGTGTGCTCAAATTTCTTTTCATGTTCTTGATAATGATATTAAAAAAAAAATTATTTCTAATTTACAAAGAGATACCAGGGAAAAGATTATTTTGTTTGAGTTTACTTCCTTTCCGCAGTTGTATGCAACACTCCACAATTATCAACTGGATATGATTCAAATGGAGCAATCCACTCCTATGACTCTAAGTGATAAGGGGGAGAGTGTTCAACAATCATTTGTGAAGTTCAAACCAACAAAAAGATTCATCAAGTTCAATGATCCAATCAACAACAACCATGTGAATGCTACAACAGGTGTGCCTTCTATTTCTAAATTTGTGCAAAGAGAAAGACAATTTACTCCTTTGAATGAATCTTTATATAGTATTATGTCTCACTTTTTGTACATAAATGTTATCAAACTTCCTCCTATAAAAAAAATTGATCCTTCCAAACTTGCATCTCCTTATTTTAATAACAATTCCTTTTGCCAATTTCATCTTCAACCTGGTCATGATACTGAGAAATGTTTTGCATTGAAAATTAAGGTTCAAGACTTGATTGATAATAATAATATATCTATGGTAGGTGTGAATGATAAAGGGAATAAATCAGTTGCTCCTCCTAATCAAAATCTTAAGATTTTCATTGATCCCTTGCCATCTCACACCTCTAACATTATTGAGATTGTGCCTAATTCTCCCACTTCTGAAAAATTCACCTCTATGGCTCCAAACTTGGTTAATATGGTAGAAACACAAGATTTTCCTAAGGATCCATGTATTACATTTGACCCTAGCGATACCATTAGAGCACTCAATGGCCCTTTATACACATTTGCAAAGGTTAAGGATATCACTTGCCGTGGTGCTCTGATTGATCCCTCTTGCATGATTAATGTCAAAACTGAAGAGTATCTTTTCACTTTAAGATTGCATAAACCACTATATTATGCTTCTAATGTAGTTGTGAAGTTATTTTATGGCTTCTCTTGTCCTACCATTGGTTCTATCACTCTTCCTATTGAAGTTCATGCTACATCCATGGATGTTGACTTTGTTATCATACCTTCTTTTGAGCAATTTCGTGTGAAGTTGGGCTATCCTTGACTATCTTCTATGAAGTATATTGCTTCTCCAATCCACAAGTGTCTTAAATTTCCTCAAAATGGATAAATCATAACTGTGAACCATAGCGTATTTCGTCCATCTGAAAGAAGCCCCGATGTTCCTTTTGATTTTCTTTGGCCTAAACAATTTCAATCTCTTCCATGAAGGAGTGATTATCTTTTTAAATCTTATCAAAAATGGAAGAATGATATAATTTTATCCTTAGGTCAACCTAGATTACCAACACTTGACAATCCTATTATTCTTCAAGATGAGGTTCTTCCCCTCTTGGATAGAACTAATCTCCCTTCTAAGGAAAACTGTCCACCCACTCCTATGGATGTGACTTTACCTTCTCTTAAGGAGAACAACAATATTCCTCCTAATGTTAGACCTATACCTCCTCCTCATGATGGACCTGGTCTCCTTCCTACACCTAATATTACTGCTTTCTATGGCACAGTTCCACCTCCTTCCTCTTATCGAGAGAAGAGGCTTGCTTCTCCTATTGTTCAACCAAAAAGACCTCAACCTAAACCTTCCACTATCAAGGAGAGAAACACTCCTACTTTTTCAAGTGTTCTTCCTCCTTCTCAGCCTTCCACTAAGACTCGATGAAATCATTGTGCGAGAGAACACCGATGAAGATGTTGTGTTAAAGCTCGTGAAGCTATCCCTTAAAATAATCAATCTCCTCAGACTCCAACAGTTGACATGATTCCCTTTTCTCCTAAGCAAGATGTTCAACCAATATCTCCAAATCATAAGTTGCATAAAACATGTGATGGTTTTACTCCTATCCATGTTCTTGCTCCTCTTTCTCTAAACTTTGATGAAGAAATGGGTGAAAATTTTATTCATAATGGCAGTACAACTCCTAATGCTTATGATAGTGAGTATGAATATGTTTATGTGGACAAACATTTATCAAATGAGTTTTCACAAACCCTAATACTAGCTCCTAGAATTGAACAAAGTGACTTACAACATGAGCATAGTCCTTGTTTGGATCTTGTGATAGCTCCATCTGCTATGCTTGATATCGCTCATCTAGCATGTTGCTCGCCTTCCCGAAATAGTGATCAGCAATATTGGGAGATAGATGTTGTGCTAGATTAGCAATATTAGCACTGCAGATCTTTCTCCCTCTCCTTTATTTTTCTTTTGTGACCATTCTTCTATGCGTACCCATGTTCTTCTATTGTTCCCTTAATGTCTACTTGAGGACGATGCAAATCATTGAGATCTTTTTTTGGTCTCTTTCATGTTGACTCAAAAGACATCCTCTCTTCTCTTTCTTCCAAGGTAGTGTCCTTCTTTGGGGAATGCATATTATTATATGTATATACATACATGATATACATGAGGTATCATACATCACACTGACCCCGAGGAAAGTGACACTACCTCGTGTTTTGTGTTTATTATCCTTGGGTTTATACCTTGATTCGGGGCTAAATCATGGCGATAACATGCTCCCTCTCTTCTCTCTCTTGGGTGTGTCCTACCTTAAAGAAATCACTCCTGATAAGGTGTGTGTGATTGATTTAATGTGGGGGATTACACTCTGCTCATATTTTCTTTCTTGTGATACTTAGAATTACTTAGCAAACTTTGTTTTGCTTTGTAATATTTTTATCCTTTCTTTCATGACTCATAGTGAAGGGAACTTTGCTACTTGAAGTCATGGGTCTCCCCTTCTTATTCTTCCCTTTTACTTTGTCAATCAAAGTCATAAGATCCTAAGTCCACTAGGGGCTTGGCGCATCTTGCCTCCTTGACATGGTGAATGTCTTTCAATCTTGTTTCCTTGTACTTTACCGATAGTATTGGCGTACGCTTATACTCCCGCTAAAGTGGGGGATAAATGTAGTGTCATAAAATTGTGACCCTGACAATTTTTTATTGCATAAGGGTCCTCATGCATGTGATTTAAAATCCTCTAGACTAATCAGAGTCTGGAGATTGCTTGACTTGCGGGAACAACTTCATTCTTGGCCTCTGCATCACCTCATTTGCACTCTTCCTTGGAGAAAGGGGTAGGATAGGGATGTGGTGCCCCTATCCCTACCCTATTTTGTGGCAGGACCCTTCCTAGGGTTGAATTGTTGGTTGTGCCTCTGGCAAGAAACTCCCTCGATGTCGGCCTTTGACAAAATTCAAAACCACCAACATGTATTTAAGGGGGCATTCACTCTCTCATTTGCATAGGTTCAAGAGGTGGATGTTGGACAAGATCGGAGTATGTACAAGCAATCAAGTATTCAAGAGAATTCAAGCATTCTTTTCCAGCATTGAGCATTCTCAAGTGTCTATTCAAGTTAAGGATTCAACCATTGAAGAGGAGATTGATTTCAACATTCAATTCCACACAAGAATTTCTATCAACATTGCTACTACAAGCTCCCTTGAGGTGATACAATTCAGTCTTTCATTTACATCTACTTGCAAGTACTTTCTTTCATTACTTGGTTAATTCCAAAACTAGGGTTTGAAATAAAGGAAAACCCCCAATCCCAATCCATTTTCCTCTCTTTTCTATGTGTAGGTTGTAGGTGTGTAGCTGCACTTTCAGATTCAGGCTTCATTTGCAGAGGCGGAAAAACCCTTTTCATTTCACGAATTTTTCAGAGGACCTATACATTCCCACCACAGTTTAGGCAAATTTTCCTCAAATTCACAGGGTGACTTCATCTCAACATTTTATTGCCAGATCCAGGTGCACAACTTCATCCCATATTTCAAACTCAAGTTATAATCGATTCTTTGTCACTTTTGCACTACATAATTCAATCAATTCCTTTCCAAATCAAACAAGAAAGATGAGATCAACTTAACATTCCTAATTCATTCAGAATTCAATCTACCATATTTGTGTGGAGAGATTGAATCTAGTGAATTATCCTCTCCTCTTTCTAATGTAATGGTGAAAAGTGCTTGAATAGTAATCGATAGTGAAACTCTCATCTCTCTTTGAGGGAAAGGATAGTTTCCTTCTTGATTTGTCATTCACCATTTTCCCACCATTACAATAAGATTCCCTCTATTTGAAGCTTGGAACTTCAAATTTAGGAGCTCTAGTGGTTGATTTCCCCTCTTGCATAAGTTGCTTTTCCACCATCGGTAGTAGTATGATCTCTTTGTTAGGTCTCGGATACAACTGAGAGGGGGGGGGGTGAATCAGTTGTCAAATAAATTCGAACCAAAAACAACTTAATGCTGAATACCGGTAAACCAGTCTTTTATACCGGTTGATAGTTTTATTAGTTAATTGTAATACCAATAAAGATTAATGCATGAAACAAAAAGATGAAGTCATCAATATTTGTATGTGGAAACCCTGTAAGGGGAAAAACCATGGTGGGAAACCTTACCCACAATCAAATGATACTATTGCAGATAGTAAGTGTATACAAATGGGGTCTGCACATGCAGAAAGGCCAAGCGCCTAGAGCTCACTGCTCAAACACAAAATAGGAGTCACACTGACTACAATTGGATGGTTAAATCCAATAAGGATGTACTTCTCAAAATAGCATCTTCATATGCTGGATTTAGTACCGGCGTAGTTCTGATATGCTTTCACAAAAACCTTGCCTCACCTTCAAATTATGTCTGCGTGTATAGCTCTGCTTATTCTCGCATATACCTTCACACAATTCTTCTTTGCATTTCACATCCGATCTCACAAATAAGATCTTACATTTATATCATAACCTAGGACCAATTTTAGTAGGTCGGCTATAAAGGATATTACAATAAAATCAATTTACAATTAAAACAATATTCGATGTAATAACCGATACAACATGTCGGCTTGATGCATTTACAATAATAATAAATCATCTCCATAGCATGCCATGCTGATCTAGAAAAGATAATCCTACTGGTGTATAACCTGGACCTATTTGTCGGTAACAACAAATATGCTAATACGAATATGCCAATAAACAAATCTTAAAGAAAAAGTGTCTAAACGATGTCTTTGACATAACCAAGTGTTTTCCATGCC
Source organism: Cryptomeria japonica (assembly GCF_030272615.1). NCBI lineage: Eukaryota > Viridiplantae > Streptophyta > Pinopsida > Cupressales > Cupressaceae > Cryptomeria > Cryptomeria japonica. The sequence goes on from NC_081408.1 coordinate 497,830,420, forward strand.
ATTCCAAGTGTCAATGATCATTATATCCTGCCAGTGTACTAGATATCGGTGACTGTGCATGAGTCATTTGCTTGCTGGTGAAGTTTGCTGATTCTCCAAAGTTCCAGAGTTGATAAGGTTTATTAGGTGTTGACATCAATGACAAAACCATACCAAAATATCAACACTCTTCTTCCCTAGTAGAGACTTGCATTGTAGGAAATTTCTCTTGTTGTTTTCTCTGAGACTTTGCCCACTGCTACTAAAGTTAAGCCTGTTAAGAAATATGATCTTGTTGTAGACAATATTCCTTCTCCTCCTCAATAGCTTTTAACTATTCTTGAAAATTCATCATTATTTCTTTGGTGCTAACATTTTCCAAGTTTCCTATATTTTGATGTTGGGGTAAGGATAAGTGTCCTAATGGGATATATAATAAACCTCATCTCGTTGTTGGTAAGCATATGTAGGATGCCAAGAAGGCTACACAGGGGTGAGTGGGAGGTAGGAATTAGGTAATCATGCATAACTTGCTATAATAGGTTAATATGGAGCAAAACTGGTAGCATATCTAGCATGATATTGTTGATGGGGAGATTAAATGTTTGTATTTTCATGGAAAGGAGGGGGAAACATGTGATATTCATAATTTTTTTCCATGTTGAAGCATGGGAAGGAAAAAGATCTGCAAATGATATTCTAAACAAGAGAAAAAAAGTCTTCTCAAAATAGAGAACCGGGCACATACGAGAAAATTCACCCAAATGATTTAAACTCATAGAGTTGTCAGGTGCTTGCAGAATGCCTCTTTAAGGCTAAATATTGTGAAGAACACAACAAATCTCCAGTGATGAATATCTTGTCCCACTGAGTGTGCCAGAAAAAAATGTTAATTCTTAATAAGGCTTTCACCTTAAGAACATGGCACTTGAGAAGTTTCATAGGCATGGGACTGTAACACGACCTATGAAATGACATTCAAAATTTTAGAAGCTAGCTCTTTGAATTTTAGAGGGGATGGAAAGGGATAGAAATATGCAGAAAGAAAATAAGTTGCAAACCTATCCTAAAGTGACATGCAAAAAAATAAACTAGGCTCTCCTTCATTTATGCATAATGTAATCCATAACCATAAAACATGTACAAAAATCTCAAAAGAGCACATGAATGATTTTTAATTCTGAGATATAACCACATAGTTAGAGACTATAAAATTAATATTAGAAATAGCAAGAAACAATCAACTCTAGAATACTAAACACAGAGCACCACATCCTCTTCATTGTTGGGGGAGAACCAATTACAATGGTCATTTTGACACAGTCTAAATATTTATATCCTACTTGTGAGGGGCATTTGCTAAGGTTTGATAGAATTGGAAATGCTTCTACACTATGATTACTAAAAAATGGTGAAAATGTTAACCCCCCATGACAATGTGCCCACAAGATTTTATAGAGAAAATATCTTTGATCTGAAATGGTGATTCCAATTGAATGGGATTCAACATACTTGTTGCATGTCCAATGTCATCATGGAGGTTGTTGTAATTGGTGTGAAATTGATGATCTTTGCACCAATATTTTCCTTTTGTGTGCGCGACATGGATGTCACTTTTAAATTCCCTTTTTTTGTTGCAACTACTTGATCATGTGGACTTCCTATTTTGTTTGCATTCACACCTTTTTGTTTTGTTGCAAGACTAAGTGCACAAAGTTATGGTACCAAAAAGATGCCATTTTTTACCTTTTCATAAAAATGTGTTATTGGCATGAAAAGCTCATCCAAACCTTTGGGTTGGATGCCTCCCATGCAAAACATTTGGCGAGTGCCAAATATGGCACTCACCAAATTCAAATTTTTGAATTTTCAAATTTGGCGTGTGCCAAATTTGGCACTCACCAAATGTGAAAAGTCATTTTTTTCATTTCACAAGCACCAAATTTGGCACGTGCCAAATGTGAAAAGTCATTTTTTGCATTTGAAGGTTTTGTGAGTGTGCAGATTTCCCATTTTGGGAAGAAGTTATACCCATCCCAGAAGGAGAATATATACATGAAATATAACATTTAAGTATAAGAAAGAAGGTTCTTATAATTTAAGATATATTTCATGTATATATTGGCAAGAGGTTTGAGAGAGGTTTCAACATTGTAGGAGCTATAATGTAGATTCTAGTTTTTAGAGGATCATATAAAATTTCAAACAGCCAAATTTCAGTAATCAGCATATCAAATTTTATTAATTAGCATATCAAATTTTAGTAATCAGCATGCTCCTATTAGCCTTCTTTATCTATGTAGATCTGACTCTCTTTATCTTCCCCAAACTCTAGACCTATCTCTATCTCTCTCTATCTCTCTCACTTCCCTCTCCCCTCTTCAAGTATATCCCACCCTCTCTATCTTTCATTCCTTCCTTAACTCCATATCTATCCTTGACTCCCTCCCTCTCTCTTCTTTCTCATTCTCTTATTATTTCTCTCCCCTCCCTCTCCATTCTCCTGGTCACTACCTATCCCTTCTATCTTCTCTCTCCACATATCTAGGTCTTTCCTTCCCTTCCTATTCACCTCATTACCTCTCCCTCCCTATGTTATTATCCACCTATCACCCTCCCTCTAGGTTTCTCACATATCTAATTGTCCACCCTCTATTTCTCTTCCTACATCTCCATCTTTATCTCCCTCTCCCTTACCCCTATCCATTTATGAACTCTCTCCCTCTATTCTCTCTCTCTCTAAACCTATCTACTTCATCATTCCTTAGGTATTTGAGTTCCTCAATGTATACCTCTCCATCTATCCCCTCTTACTCATCTCTTTACTCTTCTATCTATTCCCTCTCTCCATTTTCTAGGTCATCACCCCTCCCTCCTACCATCTCTCCCTCTCAAATTTATAGGTTTCTACCTCATTCCCTCTCCACACATATACCTATCCATCAATATCTCATTAGGAACCCATCTCTATGACCCCCCCCTTCTCTCATCTATGTATTTAACCTCTCTCTCACACTCTACATATCTCATCTCTCTATTTATCCCCTCTCTAGTTCTCTCCATTCCTCTCCATCTATCACCCCTTACCCATCTCCCTTTATAAACTTTCTCCTTCGTTTATCTCTCCTATAACCTCTTTATATTCCATAAACTCTAGACCTATTACTCTCGCTTTCTCTCTATTTCTTCTCTCCCTCCCCCCTCTCTAGGTCTCTCTTATACTCTCTCCCTCTCTCTCCCTCTCACCTTCCCTCCTCATCTCCATATCTATCCTTCTCTCCCTCCATCTCTCTTCTCCTCCTATTGTTTCTCTCCAATCTCTCTTTGTTCTCTTGATCAATACCTATCCCTCCCAACCTATATCTCCATACCTATTTTTCTTTCTTATTTTCTTCTCTCTCTCACCTATCTACCCCATCCCTCTTTAGGTCTCTCAGTCACCACCTACCCAACTTTCCCTCTCTTATTATCTCTCTCTTTCTCTTTATTATTCCCTCTCTCCTCTTCTCTCTCCCTCCCCTCTCCAGGTCATCACCTCTTCCTCCCTAACATAGTATTTAGATAATGGGTTGTAGGATATAAGATTTATGGTATAAGATACAAGATTGATGGTACATAGTTTAGGGAACATAAGGTTGAGGGTAGTGGTCATAATTATTCCTCCCTCTATCTCTCCATCTTCCTCTCTCTCTTCTCTCTCACATATCTTTCCTCTCCCTAAGTCTCTCCCTCCCTCTTTGTCTCCCCCTTCTTTACCCTCATATATATCTTCCTCCCCAACTCTCTCATATATCTTCCTTACTCTCTTATTCTCTCTCTCCATTCTGAAGGTTACCATCTCTCTCTCTCTATTCTTAAGGGGTCATATGGTGTCCTATGACACCTTAGGACATTATATGACCCCTTAGGACACCATATGGTTTCATTATGGGTTGTATAGTGTCCTAAGCAGTCATTAGGTGTCTTATGACCCTTAGGACACCATATGGCCCCTTAGGTGTCATTAGGGGTCATATTGTGTCCTAAGGGGTTATATGGTGTCCTAAGAACCCTTAGGACACCATATGACCCCTTAGGTGTTTTTAGGAGTCATATTGTGTCCTAAGGGGTCATAGGGCATCCTATGACCCCTTAGAACACCATATGATCCCATAGGACACCATATGGTGTCATTATGGGTCATATGGTGTCCTAAGGAGTCATATGGTGTCAGATGAAGGACACCATATGGTGTTGTATGGTGTGCTAAGGGGTGATATGGTGTTGTATAACCCCTTCGACACCATATAGTGTTGTTATGGGCTATATGGTGTTTTAAGAGGTCATATGGTGTCCTATGATCCCTCAGGGGTCATTAGACTTCATATTGTGTCCTATGACCCCTTAGGACACCATATGACCCCTTAGGATACAATATGGTGTTGTTATGGGTCGTATGGTGTTCGATGACCCCTTAGGATACAATATGGTGTCGTTATGGGTCATATGGTTTTTAAGGGGTCATATGGTGTAGGACACCATATGACCCCTTATATGGTGTTGTTATGGGTTTATGATATCCTAAAGGGTCATATGATATCCTATGACCCTTTAGGACACCATTTGGTGTCATTATAGTTCTTATGGTGTGCTAAGGGGTCATATGGTGTTATATGATCCCTTAGGACACCATATGGTGTTGTTATAGGTCATATAGTGTGCTAAGGGGTCATGTGGTGTCATTTAACCCCCTAAGGGGTTGTTAGGGGTCATATTGTGTCCTAAGGGATAATGTTGTTTCCTATGAACCCTTAGGACACAATATGGTGTTGTTATGCATCGTATGGTATCCTAAGGGGTCATATAGTGTCCTATGATCCCATAGGACACCATATGACCTCTTAGGTGTTATTAGGGGTCATATTGTGTACTAATGGGTAATATGGTATCCTATGACCCCTTAGGACATCATATGGTGTCGTTATGGGTTGTATGGTGTCCTAAGGGGTCATATGTTGTCCTATGATCCCTTAAGACACCATGTGACCCCTTAGGACACCATATAGTGTCGTTATGAGTCATATGGTGTCCTAAGGGGTCATATAGTGTCCTATGACCCCTTAGGACATCATATAGCTATTAGGATAACCAGTGAACAACTGAGAGGGGGGGTGAATCAGTTGTTAACAGATTATAACTTTTAATCCACAATATAACCTTAAACAAATCAAGTACCGGTAAAGCACATACAAATGCTGGTAGGAAAAGATATCAGTAAACAATATAGCTTAATAACTAACTAGATAATCAATGCAAAGCAACCATACCACATAACACCATGATTTGTATGTGGAAAAACCAGAAAGGGAAAAACCACAGCGGGAAGCCTACCCACAGTCAGATGATACTTTCACAAAAAGTATGTGTTATAATGAGGGGCTTGCACTTGTAGGAAGGCACACTTCCTAGAGCGTACTTCTCATTACAAAAGAGTCTCACTGACTACAGAGAGGCTACAACCATCTCAAGATAAATAGACAACAATCCAATAGAGTGAAGTGCTAGAAATAGCATCTACCATGCCTGATTACAGTCCCAGTTAGGCTCAATGTCAGAGGACTAAATCCTCATCTGAATCCAATATGATCACCAATGATCGACCAAATCCTCTTCCTAAATGATATTACAATATTCGTACATTACATTCCTTGACCATGACGTTTCAATAACCATGATACTTTACAAAGAGTTTCTACCTCTTATTTATACAAACCCTAAGACCTAAACCGATTAGGTTAGCCACCTAAAAGATATTACAATAAGATCATTACATAATTCCATATTACAATGATGTGCCATGCTAGCTTAAGACCAAAAAAACAATAATAGATCCATAAATCCTATTGAAACATTTCGGTAATGTGTAGAGTACACATTAGAATGATACCTGTCCATAACCTATATAGGTACTAGACCTATTCTGGGTCCACCACGCCAAAGAAATATCTTCAAACAATTGAATCACGATCAAAGAACATCTTCAGCATCCTAAAATCCTTGCAGAAGCTGCACCAACACCAACTATGCATCATGTTGCAATTCCCTAATGAAAGCTCTACTGGTAAAGCCTTCAACCAGTGTCGGTAAGGGTTTACCGGAGTGTATGATAGTATCCGATTACCAAGCCAAAACCAATTGACCAAAACATGCTCATGGAGCATATAACACATGAAATCAAACATACTTCACTGATCCAAACATGCCGGAAGTGTCCAACAGATAATCTCTTCTGCTGGTAACACTAGATCCTCTACCGGTAACCAAAACTTATCTATTGGTAACCAATCATAATAGCTAGTGTTGACATCAATGACAAAAAATCAATGCAATAGATAATCAATTCATCCATAATTCCAACAATAACCCCTTGCATATCGTTAGGGTTCATATTTTGTCCTAAGGGGTCATATCGTGTCCTATGACCCCTTAGATGTTGTTAAGGGTCATATTATGTTCTAAAGGGTCATATGGTGTCCTATGACCCATTAGGACACCATACAACCCATAACAACACCATATTGTGTCTTAAGGGGTCATATGGTATCCTAAGGGGTCATAGGACACCAGATAACCCCTGAGGACACCATGTGACCCATATTGACACCATATGGTGTGCTAAGGGGTCATAGGACACCATATGACCCTTTAGAACACAATATGACCCTTTAGAACAAAATATGACCCTTTAGAACACAATATGACCCCTAACGACATCTAAGGCATCATAGGACACTATAAGACCCTTTAGGACACAATATGAACCCTAACAATACGTAAGGGGTTATATGGTGTCCTAAGGGATCAAATGATACTATATGACCCCTTAGGACACCATATGACCCATAGTGACACTATATGATGTCCTAAGGGGTCACATGGTGTCCTAAGGGATCATAGGACACCATATGACCCCTTAGGATACCATACAACCCATAACGACACCATATGGTATCCTAAAGGGTCATAGGATACCATATGACCCATTAGTACACAATATGACCCTTAATGACACCTAAGGGGTCATATGGTGTGCTATGGGATCATAGGACACCATATGACCTCTTAGGACACCATATGATGTATAACAACACCATATTGTGTCTTAAGGGGTCATATGGTGTCCTAAGGGGTTATAGGACATTATATGACCCCTTAGGACACAATATGACTCCTAACAACCCCTTAGGGGGTTATATGACACTATATGACCCCTTAGCACACTATACAACCTATAACGACACTATATGGTGTCCTAAGGGGTCATATGGTGTCCTAATGGGTCATATAACACCATAAGACCCATAATGACACCATATGGTGTCCTAAGGGGTCATAGGACACCATATGAACCTTTATGACACCATACAACCCATAACAATACCATATGATGGCTCATATGGTGTCCTACACCATATGAACCCTTAGGACACCATACAACCCATAAGGACACCATATTGTATCTTAAGGGATCATATGGTACCCTAAGAGGTCATCAGACACCATATGACCCATCAAGACACCATACGACCCATAACAACACCACATTGTATTCTAAAGGGTAATATGGTGTCCTAAGGGGTCATAGGACACACTATGACCTCTAACGACCCCTTAGGAGGTCATAGGACACCATATGACCCCTTAGAACACCATATAGCCCATAACAACACAATATGGTGTCCTAAGGGGTCATACAACACCATATGACCCCTCAGCACACCATACAACCCACCATAACGACACCATATGACTCCTTAGGACACCATATGACCCATAATGACACCATATGGTGTCATAAGGGGTCATAGGACACCCTATGACCCCTTAGGACACATTATGACCCCTAACAAAACCTAAGGGGTCATATGGTGTCCTAAGGGTTCACAGGACACCATATAACCCCTTAGGACTCAATATGACCCATAATGACACCTAAGGGGTCACATGGTGTCCTAAGGGGTCATAAGACACATAATGACCGCTTAGGACACCATACAAGCCATATGACACCATATGGTGTCCTAAGGGGTCATATAGTGTCCTAAGGGGTCATAGGATACCATATGACCTCTTAGGACACAATATGAACCCTAACGACATATAATTGGTTATATGGTGTCCTAAGGGGTTATATGACACTATATGACCCCTTAGGACACCATATGACCCATAACGACACTATATGTTGTCCTAAGGGGTCACATGGTGTCCTAAGGGGTCATAAGACACCTAATGACTGCTTAGGACACCATACGATCCATAATGACACCATATGGTGTTCAAAGGGGTCATATCATGTCTTAAGGGTCATATGGTGTCCTATGACCCCTTAGGACATGATATGACCCCTTACGACACCATATGGTGTCATTATGGCTCGTATGGTGTTCTAAGCGGTCATTAGGTGTCTTATGACCCCTTAGGACACCATGTGACCCCTTAGGACACCATATAGTGTCATTATGGGTCATATGGTATCCTTAGGGGTCATATAGTGTCTTATGACCCCTTAGGACACCATATAACCCCTTACGTGGTGTCATTATGGCTCGTATGGTACCCTAAGCAGTCATTAGGTGTCTTATGACCCCTTAGGACACCATGTGACCCCTTAGGACACCATATAGTGTCGTTATGGGTCATATGGTGTCCTAAGGGGTCATATAGTGTTCTATGACCCCTTAGGATACCATATAACCCCTTACACATTGTTAGGGTTCATATTGTGTCCTACGGGGTCATATGGTGTCTTATGATCCCTCAGGACACTATATGACCCCTTAGATGTCATTAGGGGTCATATTGTGTTCTAAAGGGTCACATGGTGTCCTGTGACCCCTTAGGACACCATATGACCCCTTAGCACATTAGATGGTGTCAATATGGGTCATATGGTGTCATCAGGGGTCATCTAGTGTCCTATGACCCCTTAGGACACCATATGACTCCTTAGGACACCATATGATCCCTTAGGACACAATATGGGGTTGTTAAGGGTCATAGTGTTGTATTGTGTTCTATGACCCCTTAGGACAAAATATGGGGTTGTTAAGGGTCACAGTGTCGTAAGGGGTCATATTGTGTCTTATGACTCTTTAGGACACCATATGACCCCTTAGGATACAATATGGGTTGTTATGGGTCGTATTCTATCCTAAGGGGTCATATGGTGTCCTATGACCCCTTAGGACACCATATGACCCGTTAGGACACAATATGGTGTCGTTATGGCTTGCATGGTGTCCTACAACCCCTTAGGACACCATATGACCCCTTAGGACATAATATGGTGTCGTTATGGGTTGTATGGTGTCCTAAAGGGTCATATTATGTCCTAACGGGTCATATGGTGTGTTATGACCCCTTAAGACACAATATGACACCTTAGGACACTTTATGTTGTCATTATGAGTCGTATGGTGTCCTAAGGGGTCATATGGTGTCCTAAGAGATCATAGGACACCATAGGACCATACTAGCACCATATGGTGTACTAGGGGTCATATGGTGTCCTAAGGGGTCATAGGACACCATACGAACCATACCGACATCGTATGGTGTACTGAGGGGTCATATGGTGTCCTAAGGGGTCATAGGACACCATATGACCCCTTAGGATACAATATGACCCCTAACAACACCTAAGGGGTCATATGGTGTCCTATGACCCATTAGGACACCATATGGTGTCATTATGGGTCATATGGTATCCTAAGGGGTCATATGGTGTCCTATGACTACTGAGGACACCATATGGTGTCATTATGGGTTGTATGGTAACCTAAGAGCTCATGTGGTGTCCTATTACCCCTTAGGACACCATATGACCCCTTAGATGTTGTTAGGGGTCATATTATGTCCTAAGGGGTCATATGGTGTCCTCTGACCCTTTAGGACACCATATGGTATCATTATGGGTCGTATGGTGTCCCATGACCCCTTAGGACACCATATGACCCATTACGTGTCGTTAGGGGTCATAATATATAAGGAAAGAGAGATGAGAGACCTCGACGACAAGAGAGGATTGAGACAGATAAAGGGGGTGAGAGAGTGGTGAGTAATGAGACTTGATGTAGAGGTAGATAGGTGGAGAAGAAGGAAGTAAGAAACCTAGAGAGAGGAGAGAGAAAGTTGATGACATAGAATGTAGAGAGAGAATACAAAAGGAATAGAGAATAAAAAAGTGGGGGAGTGAGATATATATGGGGGTATGTATGGATGGGGAGATAGAGAGGGAGAGGGGAAGAAAGGAAGAGAGATACCTAGAGAGGGGAGGGAGGGAGAAGATAAGAGATAGAAGAGAAAAGAGAGGAGTAGGAGGGGATGGATGGAGAGGTAGACATGAAGTGAGAGATCTATAGAAGGAGGAGATAAATAGGTTAGGGGAGGAAGAGAAGAGGAGGGAGTTCATAAAGGGATAGGGTTAAGGAGGAGGGAGAGAGAGATAGAGAGGGAGAGAGAGAACTATAAAGGGGACATATAGATAGGTGAGAGACCTAGATTGTGAGAGAGGAGTGAGATAGATAGAGGGGGATAAAGAGAGGTGGGTAATGAGACCTATATGAAAAGGTAGATAGGTGGAGAGGAAGGGAAGGAGAAACCTAGAGAGGGGAGAGAGGGCACGTTGGAGAGTTAATGAACTAGACAATGAAGATAGAGAATAAGAGAGGAAGAGAGATAATGAGAGAGTGGGGAAGGAGATATAAATGGAGGGGGAAAGAAAGGAAGGGAGAGATCTAGAGAGGGAAGGGAGAGATAAGAGAAGAGATAGAAGAACAAAGAGATGAGTAAGAGGGGATGGATGGAGAGGTAGAAATGGAGGGAGAAAGAGACCTAGAAAATCAGGAGATGGATCTAGGTTTGGAGAGAGAGAAGAGAGGGAGAGTGTTCATAAATAGATAGGGGCAAGGAAAAGGGAGAGAAAGGTGGAGAGGGAGGGAGAGAACTAGAGGGTGGACAATTAGATAAGTGAGAAACCTAGAGGGGGAGAGAGAGGTGGGTGATAATATAGGGAGGGAGAGGTAGTGAGGTGAATAGGGAGGGAAGGAGAGCCCTATATATGGGGAGAGAGAGGATAGAAGGTATCAGTAGTGAACAAGAGAAACAAATGGGAGGGGAGAGAAATAATAAGAGAGTGAGAGAGAAGAGAGAGGAAGGGATTCAAGGATATAAATTAGGGTACAAGGAAGGGATGAAAGGTAGAGAGGGTGGGATATACCTAGAGAGGGGAGAGAGAAGTGAGAGAGACAAGAGAGGGAGAGAGATAGGTGTAGAGTTTAGGGAAGATAAAGATAGTGAGATACAGATCTAAAGAATGCTAATAGGAGCATGTTGATTATTGAAATTTGACTAAGTATAAAATTCAATATGATCCTCTAAAAAATAGAATCTACATTATAACTCTTATAGAGTTGAAACCACTCTCAAACATCGTACCAATATATACATGAAATATAACTTAAAGTATAAGTCACATTTATATGTATTTTTATTTTCACTTATAATTGAATGTTATATTTCATGTATATATTCTCCTCTCATGATGGGTATAAATTGTGACCAACTTGAAAAATTTGCATCACAAAACCTTCAAATTAGACAATGCAGAACATTTGGCACTCGCCAAATGAAAAAAGTTTCTTTTCTCATTTGGTGCACGCCAAATGGGAAAAAACATTTTTATTCATTTGGCGAGCGCCAAATAGGGCGAGCGCCATATTTGGCACTCGCCAAATGGTCTGCATTGGAAACCACCAACCCTTTGGGTTGGATTGTACTTGGGCATCCAACACAAAGGGTTGGATGACTATTTCAGGCCTGAGATGTGTTTTTAACAAAAGATTAGAAAATTTCACATATTTTTGGCCGTGCTCTCCATTAGGTTTGCACGTGTTTCAATAAAACTAAAAAAACATTATAGAGACCTCGATCTCTCTCTTAGCTATCCAAGCATGTAATTATTTTCATATTTTAATTTCGTTAAGGCTTTCATCTATAATTTCTTTTGTTAGTGTGTCTGTTTTTGGTCAAAAACCAACCTGCACTATTTTGGGTATAGTTTTTTACGTGTTCATTGGATTTTGAAGAAACTTACATTTTTAGAAACTAGATTGCATTCTACACAATTTAAAAATAATAATTTTTGATTAGTTATCAATGATTTTAGGGGGGAGCATGCTCAAATTTCCATTTTTCAGGATGTGTCCACTTCGAAAATTAGTAAAAAATCATATACTCATTAAAAAATTAGCTAAAAAATATGGCATAACCTACAAGGTGTTAGCTAATTTCTCACTGAAGTGATTTTAAAAATTAAAAAAAAAAGCTAACATTTTAGGGGGGCCACAACAGACACTATGTTATGTTTTTTGTATAAAAACATGACCACTTTTTGTGCCCTCCCTTTTTGAAGCCCTTATTCTCCATAATTTTCAAAACAAATTAGTAGTTTATAAAGTAGACTCAAAGCACTCTAACTATTGTTCTTATTGCATCTTCAAATTTGGAGTATAACTATCTTCAATTTGTCGTTAAAGTTCAGACTTTATTAATTTCAGAAAAAAGGTGGCATCTTAAGACCCTCTTGTGGTACCATAACTTGGTGCACATACCCATCTCTCAGTTCCTTTTCTCTCTTTAAAATACCAATGACATGCTTTTGTTCTATCTCTAGGCCCAAAAACTGCTCGAGCTTCTACTTTGTTAACACGTGGCACACTAGAAAAACTTTTGGAGCTTTCTTTTCCCTTTTATTTTGAAAAGCATGCATTGTGGACACATGGCACTCCCACATGCCTTTGGGAGAATAAATAGCCATATACTTGCTTAAAACCATGCCATGATGACATGTGGTGCCCTTGTATCTCCTCTTCGCTAGAAACAACTAATTGGTCTCAACTTGGCGGGATCATAACTTTTCCCTTGACACCATGCCTTTGGCTATTGAGTTAAGAGACTAATGACAATCTTGACCCCAAATTTCACTCTTAAGGCCTCAAAAAATGTAAATTATTAAATCATAGAAAAATATCAAAAATTAGTTTTTTGATTTTTCTCATCTCTGGTCGCTTCATCACCTCTTCAAGGCTCTAGATTTCCATCAAGCTGATTTTGACATTTTTCTATCAATGCCTTAAGCATAAACCCTTGAAAATGTATATTTTATCTACAACTTTGGTGACTCACAGGGGACCTCTGTTTACAGAGATGAGTACCTTAAATCTCCAATTTCGCTGCAAAATGTTGACCATGCCAAAAGAAGTGTCCAAGTTGTTGATTAATTCCAAAAGTATCTTAGATCGATTATTAATGATGAATAATAAGGGCACAAAAATGCTAACATTAGAAAACTAGTAGCATTATCCATCTATTTGGCACAGAGTCACCAAGAGGATCTACAAAACATATGTACTATGTTGCTTGAAGGAATGCTAGAAACCAATACATGCATTCTCTTAAGAAGAATGCAACATGTCCAACCACACTTCTTGGAAAGAAAGAGAATCTTATTGGCAATCAACACTCATTTGATTGATTTCATATGTTGTCATTGATGACAACATGTTCCGGCTTTCATTTCTTTAGTTTGGTTGTTTACTGACAGACACTTCATCGACACTGGCACTAGCACTGACAAGTATCTTCACCAGTGTTGGCCATTTGGAGGAATTGATTATGTGTTGCATTGATGTTTTGTCATTGATTTCAACACTATCTGTTTGGATGCTTTACCGACACCCTTCTGGTCTCGGTAGGTTGAGTAGTTTCTGGCGGGTTTGGATCCGACATAATCCGATAGGCTCCGCTATGGTTTAGCTATGGAATTGGCTTATTCATGATACTCATGTTCATATTCAGTAAGTTGGTTTTGGTCTGGTGATCAGATGCTATCCTTCTTGCTTGGAAGCTTGACTTGTGGTTTCGACGAGGGTTTCATCGATAGATATTTTGATGATCTTTGATGATATGCATAAGTGGTGTTGGTGCAAGTTTTGGTGGAGATTCAGGATGTTGTTGGTGATCATGTTCAAGACTTGGCGGATGGAGATCATTGCTTTAGCATGTGGACCTATTTTGGGTCCCAGTTTATCTAGGTTATGGACCAACTTAATGTAACGTGTGGATTGGACCTCTCGATGTGTTTTCGGGATGCCTTATGTGTTGGATATTATTTATTTGGTCTAAGGACAACATGTTCTGTAATTATGTAATTGGTTTATTGTTTGGTGGCTGACCTGATTGTTTATGGTCGAGGGTTTGTATATATATGTTGTAAGATCTCATTGTAGATTATAATGTTATGGTAAATGAATAGGAAATGCTTATGGTCAAGGGGTGTAATGTGCAAATAATGTAATATCATTTAGGAAGAGGGTTTGGTCGAATATTGGAGATCGAATTGGGTTTATATAAGAGGATTTATTCCTCCAGTATTGAGATTAACTGGAACTGTACTCATGCATAGGAGATGTTATCTTTGTAGTGATGAATAATGATGAATAGTAAATACTCAACAGATACTGAGAGGGGGGGGGTGAATTAGTATAGACTAAAACTTTCTTAAACCACTTAAACTGCAAAGACTATACTAACTAGTAAACAATATCACCGATCTAAAATAGGGCACTACCAGTAAAACACAGTATGACTGTGAAAGACATAAACCGGTAGCACTTAGATCTGCTCAACACCTAATATCTCATTTCCACTTCACCCATATGCATAAACAAGTAATACATCATCATAAATATAAAGACCACTGGAACAACATGCTTTACCACTTAACAAAAAACACTAATCATCACATGAAAAATCATCACACCTGACACATTGATTTTTCACGTGGAAACCCAACTGGGAAAAAGCATGGTGGGGATGAATACCCACAAGTTGTTCTTGAACTCTTCTGAAGTCTGCTCTATTAGGAGCCTAGTCCGGTTATGGACTTTACAATAGGTTCTGCTAGGAATCTATCCTACTAGGGATCACCCAGTTAAGGGATGGCTAAATACCCAGTTAAAGGTTAGAACCCTGTTAAAGGTTACCTCACAAGAGGATTTAAAGAACTCAAATATTTTGAGTCACCTTGTTAAAGGATTTACAGAAAGCCTGTTAAAGCTACCTGGTTAAGGAATTTTCCAACTGTTGAAATGGTTAGAAGTCAACAGGTAATACACTGATTTGATAACAACACTCAATGCCAAGACAGATCCATTTTAGTTCCTTTACTTCTGCAATCACACTCTACAGATCTCTACACACTGCACCGGTCTGGCAAGAATCAAGTATCTCTACATTTGGATACACACATAACATTTTCCGACAACTTCACAATGCAAATCATCATCGACCTTATAGGAAACAGATAGGTCGGTAGCATAAACCCTAAACCCTAAACATTTAGGTTCTCAATATAGTCGGTCTAATCCTGACCATTCAATCACATTGCATAGAATAAAACCATCTTGAACAAATATTAAGACGTTCTCCATCATTTGTTCTTCACCGCTTCTGGAAGTTGATAACCCATCACGCGTTCTCCACCATTTACTGAGACTTCGCACATTCCCGAGGTAGATAGAATCAATCTTCTTCATGCAAGATCCTCAAGGAAATCCTTCACGCACACAAGGCTGACATGGCAACATGATCTGATCTTCATTTCAATGCTAAGCCATCATAGAATGTCGTCAATCGAATCACATAGACTTGCAATGCATCAACCAGAAACCCTGAAGTAGAGACTACCAACCGGTAGTCATATCAAATGAAACCCTGATACAAACTTTGCATATACCGGTTCATACCATCATACCAGTTCACACTTCAACATACCACTTCACTTTTTACATATACCAGTTCACATCATCATACCGGTTTTCTTGCCAATTTGCTTACTTCAATAGACTGGTTCATACTTCAGCATATTGACATCAATGACAACAAACAATATCATCATGTCATCAAACTCTACACATATGCCAACATGCAGTTCAATAACTTCTCTGGATTGTAGTATGGATTTCTATGTAGTCGAGTAGACTCCTTTTGTGACGAGCAATGCGTTCTAGGCTGTTGGACTTCCTGCAAGTGCAGGCCCCTCAATTGTAAATCACATACTTACTGCAGAAGTATTATCTGACTGTAAGTAGGCTTCCCACCGTGGTTTTTCCCTTTACCGGGTTTTCCATGTATAAGTCTTGGTGTCATGTGGATGGTATTTATTATGTGATTATTGTTTATGCTTAATTGGTTTAACTGCTATTCCGGTATTTGGTTTAAGCATTCCGGTATTAATGTTTTGGGTTCTGGTATTAAAGTTTTAATTGTTAAGGTTACGGTAATCTATGACAACTGATTCACCCTGCCCCTCTCAATTGTCTTCTAGTCATTTGAACTGTCTATCAATTGGTATCAGAGCTTTGGTCCTCTTTATAGAAAGCTTAACCGCTTGAGGAAGATCCTATGGCGACTAACAGTTCAAGTTCATCTAGTTCATCTAGAGCTATCCTTCGAAGAGATATCCGTAGGCTTTATGAAACAAATTACACAATATAGAAGATTCAGATGGAGACTCATATGAGATTTCTTGGCAAGGAGATTCAGGAGATCACACAGAATGGTGTTACAACTCATAATCTGGCATCTAGCAGTCCTCCTCTGGAAAACTTGGATAAGGAGCTTGATAATGATTGTAGAGAAAGAGAAACCCTCTTGTGTGCACTTTCTGATCAACAAATAATGAGATTGATTGACAAATCATTTGAAAAGGCTATATGGGATAAGTTGGAGGCTCTTAATGAAGGTGACCCTACACTGAAGATTGCTAAACTTGATGGTTACCGGGTGAAATATAAAAAACTGAAGAAGGAAGAAGATGAAAGGATTACTTCATTCATGGAAAGAGTTAATGAGATTGTTATGGGAATTTAATATTGTGGTGGAACTCTGAGTGAAGATGAAATTGTTTCTAAAGTTTTGAGAGCCCTACCACCAACTTACAAGATGAAGGCTATTTCTATCAATGAGTTGAGAACAATGGATAATACATCTATCAACAGAGATACCTTGGTTGGGAAATTATCTTCTTTTTAGCTTGAAGAATTTGGACCTTCTGGAGCTGTCAAGTCTGAACCTGCTTTTCATGCATCTACATCAGTAACCGGTAAGCAAGATTAGAAAGATTTATATGCAAAAGAATTGGATGATATGAAAAGAGAAGATGAAGAATTTGAGAAACTTGAAGCACTATTTTCTAGAAGAGTACCTAAAGGATTGGTAGGATGTAAGTATGAAGGAAAAGCACCTTTTAAATGTTTGGCATGTAATAAGATTGGTCATTTTGCATCTAGATATCCTAAAAGGAATTCAAGATTTGAAGAAAGAGTTAGAAGTGTTGGCATTATACACTCAGATGAGAATAGTTGATGTTTTCATAGATGGCAACCAACTGGTAACATGGTTCACAGGTTACATCGGCAACATACATCATCTACCGGCACCGACAGGCACTACAAGGTTATTCACACCGACATCCAGTGTACACCAATAGTAGATCGCACCGACACTCTAAGCCGACATGGAAATTATAATGTTTTGTATTGTAATATTATCTATATAGCCGATATGATGTATTATAAAGACTCATATATGTATGAGATCTTGTAGATCATTTTGAAATATAATTAGGTAATGAATGCAGGTGGTATATGAGAGAGAATAACTATATATGCATTATGATGTAATTATTTTATGAGCGAATAAGAGCAGAGCAAAGCGAAGCAAGGTTTATGGTAGAGATATTTGACAAAGCTTAAACTGGTACTAAATCCAACATTGTAGATGCTATTTTGAGTAGTACATTGTTATTGGATTTAACCATCCAATTGTAGTCAATGGAACTCCATTTTTGTATTGAGCAGTGAGCTCTAGGTTGTTGGCCTTCCTGCATGTGCGGGCCCCTATTGCATAAGTAATATTTATTCATATTGGCTAGTGAGTAAATATTGTGGGTCACAAATCCCATCGAGGTTTTTCCCCTAGCGGGTTTCCTTGCCAAAAATATCTGTGTTATGGTGTGCATTGATGGTTATACTTTTGTTTCTCTTTACGGTATTATTATTTGCTTACTGGTATATTATTTTGGGTTATAAAGTTGCAAACAAGTTTAAAACTTTTGTAAATCGGTTAGACACTGATTCACCCCCCACCTCTCAATGTCTTTGGGACTGATCAAGTATCTAACAAGAAGGTCTTTTAAGCCTAACACTAGATATCAGAACAAGTATAAGTACAAGAAAAAAATAGAAAAATCATGCTACATAGCGGATGAGGAAGGCATTACTGATTCTGATGATGAACCGACAAAAGACTCTGCTAGTGGTTTCGGCAATGGGAAGGAATGGGTGTTCCTGGCTATCAAGGAAGATGTTCCGACATTGGAAGAGAATGTACCTAAAGAGAAGGCACTTGCTACTAAAATTGAAGACAAGGATGAATGGGTAATTGACAGTGGTTTTTCACATCATGTGACTAAAGGGAAGTTTCTATCTTTGCAAGAATTTGATGATGGTCTGGTTAGATTTGGAGATGATAAAGCATGTATGATCAAAGGAAAAGGAACTATATCATTGGATGGTAAGAACAATACTGACAATTTATTTATGTTGAAGGTTTAAGGCATAATCTTTTGAGTGTAGGAAAATTGGTGGATAAGGGATTTCAATTACAGTTTAAGGATGGAAAATGTAAAATGATTAATAGATCTGGTTTGGAGATTGCAACTGGTACACAGACAAAAGGTAATATATTTCATTTGAATTCGGGTGAGAAGACATGTTTGATTGCACAAATTGATAAGAGTTGGCTATGGCATAAAAGGTTGTGTCATGTAAATTTTGATTGTATTGTGAAGATCAGTTCGACTAAGGTAGTTAGTGATAAACCTAAGATTGTGAAGCCCTATAATCCGGTATGTAAAGAATGTCAAATGGGGAAATAGGTCAAAACCTCTTTTAGGATTCTACAAGATAAATCTAATGATGTTCTTGATCTTATTCATATTGATTTGTGTGGCCCTGCTAGAGTTAAAAGTTTCCAAGGTGATAGATATTTCATGCTAATCATTGATGATTATTCTAGAATGATGTGGGTTACTTTTCTAAAGGAAAAATTTGAAGCATTTGAAAAGTTTAAATCTTTAAGGATAAAGTGGAAACTGAGACAGGATTGAAGATTAAATGTTTGAGGTCAGATCATGGTAGAGAATTCAAATCCGGTGAGTCTAATAAATTTTGTGAGAAGAATGGGATAAGAAGACAATTTTATGCTTCCTAGACACCTCAGCAGAGTGGAGTTGTGGAAAGGAAGAACAAAACTATTTTGGATGCTGCTAGAATAATGATGATGGAAGCTAGTCTACCTCATATCTATTGGAGAGAAGCAGTGAGCACAACGGTAAATATACATTCAACATAGTACATATCAGAGGAGAAACTGGTAAAGCACCTTATGAATTATGGTTTGGAAATACACCTACAGTTAAGTATTTCAGAATCTTTGATATTAATGTTATATCGGGAGAGATGATATCATTGGTAAATTTGATCCTAGATGCGATGAAGGCATATTTATTGGTTATTCTATTGAAAGCAAGGCAAATAGATGTTATAACAAAAGATTCCAGAGAATTGTGAAAAGTGCTAATGTCAAAGTGGTGTTGGGACTCATAAAATTTGAGAATTTTGAGAGGACCATTTCAAAATTTTGCTCTACACTTTCAAAGGACCACCTAATGAGTCAACCTGATAGGCCTATTTTGAAGAAGTGTAAAATGGAGCTAGTTGATTATTAAATGGTAAAGCCTCAGAATCTTATTGTACACCTTTTATTTGGCCTATGAAGTGTTCTACAACTTTTAATTTTCAGTTTGGATCAATTTATCAAGTACCCATCTCAAGGAGTGAGCTGAAAGTCCATCATAGGTACAAATTCAGATTTTACTAAATAGTCAACTCTGAGCACCTGTAACTTTTGACCAGTAGATCATCATGTTGAAATTCAAAATACATTGATTTATATACATATAAGTGAGTCCACATGCCAAGATTCAAGTCATAGCCAATCCATTTGATCAGTTTTCCGAGATGATTTCTTGAGCCATTTTATTCAATTTTCTGCAGGTTCATTGCTACATCTATTAAAGTTGCTATTTTCTTGAGCTCACCATTTGCACCCAGTCATCCTTTTGGTCAAACTAAATGTTCCACAATTTTCCTTATACTTCAAAGTATCTATACCCCAGATTTGGGGATCTACGGAGACCATTTGATATTTTTAGTAAAGGCACTTTGAGGTCCCTGCACATTGATATTATCAGGTTCATAGTGCTGACAGAGCCAAATGGTCATCTTTTACCATTAATATCTCATTGACCAGAATTCATCATGAGAAATGGTTTTGCAGAATGAAAGTTAACATATCAGACAGTACACCTATTAGTTTGTGAAGTCCAGAAAGGTGTTCTGACCAGTTTTTGAAATTCCTCTCTGGGTTTAAATGCGAAAAATGTGACACATTTGTCTGATAGTTGCAGACTGAGATTTAATGATTAGAAAATGAAGCAAGTCAACTCTAGAGGTATGTTCAAGGTGACTGAAACATTTCAAGGGCCAGTTTAATGAAAACAAAATTTTGTTTAGTCGAACCCACTTTGGGGTCTGGTTTGGCTCATGCCCTTCCAGTGTTAATTTTAAAGGCAAAGTGTTCTTCACACATGCTAATGTATATTAGTGACATCTTGGTCTACATCATGATCCTTTATGTTTTTATTGGTATGGTTGGACAAATCAGAGAAATATTTCTTCGCCAGTGGGACAGTGAGAGGCGACTTCATTTTATTTGTCGTATATGGATTGGTGGACATATAGCTAAAATGCTAATGTGTAAGCCATTATTAGTTGAAGGCAAGAATGTTTGGTTTTATTAAGCCAAATATATTTTATAATGCAATTGGCAGGTTAAAATACCAAGTCTTTCCTCTGAGTGGTATGAAGAACATAAAAGGCAAAATAAACTTTCAACCAAATGCATGGTATGGTGAGTGTAGTGCCTCCCTGGTGGCATGATGGCTGGAAAAGGATTTAGAAACCTATCAAGAAAATGCAAACAAAAGGTTTAAGATAGATTCCATTGACCCCTACCTATTATTCTCCCTCCCCTGCGCTATGGAGAAAGGGGTGATGATATAGCCCTTAAGCAAATACCATTTGCGTAGTAGCAACCTTCTCCCCTCTGCGTTGTTTTTGGCTAGAGTTGCATAAGGCCCAAATTCCACAACCTTTGCCCATCTCTCCCTACATGGTGTGGTAAGGGGCAAGGTTAAAGAAGAAAATTTCAGTGCAAATGCATTTGGCAGGCATAAAGCTCAGCTAGCATCCTCCTTCCTGCCACGTGATGGCTGGAAAAGTCTGAGAAACCTTCAGAAAATGCAATTCCAGGCATAAAGCCATTATCACACATTGGCTAGGTGAATGAATGTTTTGGTATTTAAAAGTAAGGCTACACACAATCATAGTGTCAAAGCCTTGAGACTTTTGACACAAGGAGCTAGTTGGCGACCAGGTGGACCCTGCGCGTGCACGAATCCTGATGCAACCCAATTTTGCAGTAGAAAGGCGAGTTAACAAGCTCACAGGTTCGAGGATGATCAACTGTTTTCACTGTGTCGCTATGCGAAGGTGCATGAAAGTTACCCTTCACAAACCAGCGACAAAGCACGTGTAGAAAATGGTAGATTACAGATCGAGCAAGTTTGAGGTGATTGGACGGTGGTCGCTATGCGAAGGTGCACAAAAGTTACCCTTTGCGAACCAGTGACCGATGGGCTAGCAGGTCTGGGTGGCAGGTTAGCTGGCGGATCTCGATGAGGTGGCAGTTTGGTGGCAGTCATGTGGCAAGGCACAAAGGGTAAAATGGCGAAAAATCAAAATTAAATGTAAAGTCTTGACTATAGATAGAAATTTGAAAAATTTAAATGATGGATCCATTTGAGAGATTAATTCACCTGGGGGTTATTTTTTTCCTAAACATAGAAGTATTATATACCGTCGAAAATGTCTCGGAATGAGGAATCCAGTCATGTAGTTTGTTTCAACAATCATCAGATATTTTCAGAGCAGTTTCCACGGGAAGGATGAAGGAAATATTTTTCAGTTGGGGAAAGAGGACACTTGGCAATTTCTGATGAAATCTAATCTTTTCCCTCTTCTTCATATTCTCATTTCTTCTCATTTATAAGGGTTCAAGTTTTTTTGGAGATATTCTACAAGGGAGAAATCCAAAATTGCAGTTCCCAGTGATGACATTTTTTTTTGTTTTGCAAATGACAGTGTGTTTCTTCTGGGTTTTCAGTGTTGTCTTTACTGTAGGTTTTGTTTCAGTTTGCAGGTTTACACATATGCAAGGCATGTGTAAGTTTCCACAAAATTGTCTCCAAAATACCATTTGAATTTATACAATTTTATTTTATCAAGGGTAATTTGGATTTGTCTCTTTCAGTCTTCTTTGAGAGTGTAATGTTTGTCTTTGGGGTATTCTTCAAGGTAGGATTTAAATCCTGAAACCAACATTAATGATGTTGAATGTGTATATTGGATTCATAAGCATGATTTCATGATAGAGCAGAGGATTGTATTAATGTAAGGCATTGATACATGAAAATTTAATGTTGAAAGAAGCTTGCACCTGAGATTTCTCTTCCAGTTTTATGCATGACTTTGTGGCCTAGATAAGGCATTGGTCTTTTGTAATGTTGAAGGATTGTCAGAACATCATTTTAAAATCCAAAATCAGAATATCTTTTGGTTTCCGTTCTATGGTAGTGTTCCACCTATCTCATGCTCCAATCTAGTTGAGATGTCAATGTAGATCTAGCCCATCTGCAGTAACCTCCTTATTGTTGAGATTTAATGAGATCTATCTTCTTTTGTGGATGTTGTCATATGTCTGTAACTGGTCTAATTTAAAGCATCAAAAGGGTGTCCCCCCTAGGTCTAGCAGAATTTGAAGTGCAGGAGGATCATTAGGATCCTATGTTTTGTTGTCGAAGCCCTAAAGTATTTCACAGATCGAAATTGGCTATTTCATAGAATCAATTGTAGGTGAACTTGGGTTAACCAGTTTTGGTGAACAACAAGTGGATGAGCTGGATAGAGGTCAAATAAGAGTTTATGAGAAGGAATCAGTGGTGGAAATGATTATATCTGAACTGGTAGCACCTTTATCAGAATAGAGTATTGATCCAGTTACTCCGACAGTATCAGAAAATTCTATCGTAACTGAAGAACCGGGAAGAGGAACAAAGAGTTAGAAAACTCCTTGGTATGTGAGATTGAATCATTCAGAAGATCAAATCATTGGGGACAAGAACAATGGAGTAATGACAAGAAGAAGACCGACAAGAGGTAAGTTTAATCTCCTAAGTTGATCCGGTATCAGTAATTGAGGGTAAAGATGAATATTGGTTGAAAGCTATGGAAGAAGAATTAGATCAGATTGAGAAAAATAACACATGGACTTTGGTTCCTCGTCCTAAAAATAAGAATTTTATTGAAACTAAATGGGTTTTTAAGAATAAATTAAATGGGGATGGTCAAGTTGTAAGGAAAAAGGCCAAATTGGTTTATAAAGGATATTCTCAGAAGGAAGGAATTGATTATGGAGAGAATTTTGCACATGTAGCTAGGATTGAAGCTGTAAGATTATTTCTTGCCTATGCTGCCCACAAAAACTACAAGGTTTATCAGACGGATGTTAAGTGTGCACTGTTGAATGGGGATCTTGAAGAGGAAGTTTATATTGAGAAACCTGCCATTTTTCACTATCAGATGATACAAACATGGATTGTAGGTTAAGGAAAGCTTTATAAGGATTAAAATAGGCACCTAGAGCTTGGTATGCAAGGTTGGATAAATATATTTTGGAGCTTGGTTTTACTAAGGGTAATGCTGATAGTAATTTATATTATAAGGTCATTGATGAGGATATACTGATTATTGAAGTATTTATTGATGACATCATTTTTGGAGGTGAAGATAAGTTGTGTAAGGAATTTGCTAACAATATGAAGAATGAATTTGAAATGTCTATGATTGGGGAAATGAAATTTTTCTTAGGTTTGCAAATTACTCAAACTGATAAAGGTATTTTCATCTGTCAAACTAAGTATGTTAGGGAATTGTTGATGAAATTTGGTATGGGAGATTCTAAACCAGTTGGTACTCCTATGGTTACAAGTGAGAAATTGACAAGAAAAGATGTTTCTGCACTAGTAAATCCTACAAGATATAAATCTATGATTGGAGGTATGTTTTATTTGACTCAAACTAGGCCCGACTTAATGAATGTTGTTTGTATTGTATCAAGATTTCAGAGTGATCCTAGAGAAAATCATGAGAGTGCGGTGAAGAGGATTTTTCAAGTATTTACAAGGTACATCAGAATATGGTTTATGATACCCTAAGGATGATGACTTTACATTATGTGCATATACAGATGCAAATTGGGTTGGAGATGTTGATGACCAGAAAAGTACTTCTGGTGGAGCTTTCTTTCTTGGAAAGAAGTTGGTTTCATGGATAAGCAAGAAACAATCATGTACTTCTTCATCTACTACTAAAGCTAAGTATGTTACTGCTGCTACTAACTATACACATGTTTTATAGATGAAGCAAATGTTAAAGGATATCAAAGTGCATTGCACTGGACTGGTAGTTATTCAGTGTGATAACTTTGTTGCTATTGATATATCAAAGAATCCGATATTTCATTCTAAGACAAAGAACATATCTATCAAGTATAACTTTTTGAAGGAGAAGGTGGAAGAAAATGAAGTCAGATTGGCTTATATGATCACTAAAGAGCAGATTGCAGATATTTTCACTAAACCTTTGGTTAAAGAATCATTTGAGTGTTGTCATTGATGTCAATCGGTATAAGATGACCACTGGTAGATGAGATGTATGTGCAACTATACAATGAAGGAGTATAGGATGTGATATCTTGGATATCACCTTATGTTGCAGAACACTGATAAAGGTAAGGAAGATGACGTTAGGAGTCACCAATACACAAGTTAGTGCCAGACTTGTGTGATGAGATAGAGAGGCATTTGAGCGATTATTTGTGATGAAGAGGCATAATGTTATCTGACTCACATCAATACTGGTAGAGAAGAATGAACTGGTGTGCTGTGAGGTTGCAGAACTACAGGACCCTCACTGGTTGAAGATGTAGTCATCATGAGAAGCAATGACTAAACAGTGAGTGTGTCCACATCGGATCACATGTGCCTATTTGAAGATATGCTACACAAATAGGGAACTCACATGAGTAGATGACAAGGTGGTACTCCACCAAGTAAGTGGGGCTTATCTCCTATATGCATTAAGGTGTTATAGTTTGGTGAGATAAGAGTGAAGAGGTAAAAGAAAGGACTTGAAGGATCACACTAGATCCACTAGTGAATTGAGGGAATTTCTTAAGTGCTTGAGATTAGGGCTATGCACCGGACTGATAGAGAAGGCATGCTGAAGAAGAGTGATAACCAATATGTAAGCCCATTGGTAATATGAGAAAGGTGCAAATGCAGATGATTCTCCACCTTGGGGAAATGAGAAAATGAGCTTGCTCAAAGAAAGACATGTCTGATGACCGGTCAAGGTGTTCCACCCATAGTTCAACAGAATGCAGACATGATGAGGTTACCGATACAGTGTGTGATATTGACAGGGTTAGCAAATTGACAGGAAAGGGGAACCGCTTGAGTGGCTGGTCGGTGATCCCATTTGGATGAACATGAAGTGCCAAGCTAACAGTTAGTCGATATGGATGGCACATGGAGTCAACGTGGCAAATCTGCATTTGGATAAATATGGAATGTACATCGACAGAGTTGTTGTAGGGCTGGTTAGCTTTAATGAAAGGTCACACAAATCATAGGACATGCTGTAGAGAGATGGCATGAGTTTGAGGATCGAGGTCTGGAAGACAACTAATAGTCAACTAAGAGTGATTGATAGGGTTGAGGCAACGGAGGAAACAACATGACAGTTCTTTCATGATTGACCAAGGGATCAACTATTAGGGTAAAAAGCAAGTCACCAGAGATGGAAGTCGTGATCCAAGAGATGTGAATATGGCAGAGTTGTGCAATTGGATGTCAGAAAGATTAGATCATGCAAGATCTAATTGGATTTGGTTTTCCTCAAGGATGGTGAGGAAACCCTAACCGTTTGGATTTTGAATTGGTTTTTGGAGGGAAAACCTGGCTATAAGTGTGGGGGCCGAAGAGAATGTTAGGTGTTGCTGAATAGTAGAATATTGTGTGATTGCAAAGTTGAAGACTTCTGTAAGTAAGAGCAAATAAAAAAAGTGCTCAATGAGAATCTATGAAGAGAGTGGGAGTGAGAGACAACTTGGTTGAAGCATTCAACTAGTTGGAGAGAAGAACCGGTAGTGTTCATACCGTCGGTGCAGAAGTGAAGGAGGTTGTAGAGAAGATAAATAGAGATCCGACATAGTAGAATCAGTGAAAAGAAGAGGAGTGAGGAGGATATTTAGTGAGAGAAGTACAGAAGAGAGATAAACTTGTAAGACTTACCAGTAAGAAGCAATAGGTGAAGAGAAACAGAGAAGTGAGTCAGTGAAGTAGAGAAGGTATCTCATTGATAAAGTAAGATATATATAATGGTTGCAATATTCACTTGTAACAAAATAACCACTTATGTATTTGATTTTTACATTGTGAACATTGAGTTGTAGCTCGGTGCAGGGGTTGTATCTCCTTGGGTTGGTGCCCTAAAATTTGTAACTGTGTTTTATAGTGAGGTTGGATTGGAGTAGTAGACTCCAACAACATTGCTCACTGAGGTTTTTCCCATCTTGTGTTTTCCTCGTATATGCTTGTGTTTTGTGATGTCCCCTTGTGAGTGTGTTTGCATTTAAGTTAGTCTCCTCCCTAACCGATAAGTCTACATTGAGTTAAATCTAGAAACCGGTATGCTCACAAAGGACTACAAAAGAGAAAGAGATTTGAGAATCACTGATTCACCCCCTCCCCCTCTCAGTGGTGCATTGTGTCTAACATTGAGTACTTTAGAGATAGATTAGGAGTATCTGCCCCACCGGTAGAGACTTGATTGATGCAGTTCGACATCAGTCCAATATGTATTATCAGAGATATTTTTCATTCCAACAATGATGTGGGGATGCTACTGCTCAGGGGAAGTAGTTAGCATTGAGATTCAATGGTTTATGTTTTTGCTTTGATATTTTTGTCAGGTTTTTGGCATTGATATCAAAGGGGGAGAGATATTGATGTGAAAAAGAAAAACTTAAGGAGTTGTATACATTAGGGGGAGAGATATATCCATAATTCAGAGCTTTACAGAGATATCATTCATAGGGGGAGTTTGGTATTTGTTTCAAAACTTCATTGCTACATCTGTATGTGGGAGATTGTTGGTTGTCTTCCATTAGAGGAGACTTGTTTGGCATTTCTTAGTACTTAGATGTTTTCCACATCTACTGTTTCCATAAATGTCAAAGGGGGAGATTGTTGGTCATTTGGAGGAATTGATTATGTGTTACATTGATGTTTTGTCATTGATGTCAACACTAGCTGTTTGGATGCTTTACCGACACCCTTCTGGTCCCGGTAGGTTGAGTAGTTTCTGGTTGGTTTGGATCTGACATAATGTGGTAGGCTCTGGTATGGTTTGGTTATGGAATTGGCTTATTCATGATACTCATGTTCATATTCAATAAGTTGGTTTTGGTCTAGTGATCGGATTCTATCCTGCTTGCTTGGAAGCTTAGCTTGTGGTTCCAACGAGGGTTTCACCAATAGAGCTTTTGATGAAGATCTTTGATGATATGAATGTGTTGTTGGTGCAACTTTTGGTGGAGATTCAAGATGTTGTTGTTGATCATGTTAGATACTTGGCATATGAAGATCATTGCTTTAGCGTGTGGACCTATTTTGGGTCCCGATTTATCTAGGTTATGGACCAACTTAATGTAACATGTGGATTGGACCTCTCGATATGTTTCTGGGATGTCTTATGTGTTGGATATTATTTGTTTGGTATAAGGCTAACATTAACTGTAATTATGTAATTGGTTTATTATCTGGTGGCCGACCTGATTATTTATGGTAGAGAGTTTGTATATATATGTTGTAAGATCTCATTGTAGATTATAATGTTATGGTCAAGGGATGTAATGTGCGAATAAGGTAATATCATTCAAGTAGAGGATTTAGTTGATCATTGGAGATCGAATTGGGTTTATGTAAGAGGACTTAGTTCTCCAATATTGAGCTTAATAAAAAAATGTACTCAAGCATAGGAGATGATATCTTTGCAGTTCAATCACTTCTCTGGATTGTAGTATGGATTTCTATGTAGCCAGTGAGAATCCTTTTGTTATGAGCAGTGTGCTCTAGGTTGTTGGCCTTTTTGAAAGTGTAGGCCCCTCAATTGTAAATCACATACTTACAGCAGAAGTATTATTTGACTATGGGTAGGCTTCCCATAATGGTTTTTCCCTTTGCCGGGTTTTCTACGTATAAATCTTGGTGTCATGTGGATGATATTTATTCTATGATTATTATTTATGCTTAATTAGTTTAACTGCTATTCCAGTAATTGGTTTAAGCATTTCGGTATTAATGTTTTGGGTTCCAGTATGAAAGTTTTAATTGTTAAGGTTCTGGTAATCTGTGACAACTGATTACCCTCTTCCCCTCTCAGTTGTCTTCTGGTTATTTGAACTGTCTAACACACCGGTAGGAAGGATTCTTTGGGTACCGGTATAAGAGGCCAACATCATTGGGATATCCGACAATCGGCAATTGATTTTGATATTTATGTATATATGTAATGAGTTGACATGTATATTCATTTTGTAATTATCTATGTAAGTCGCCATGAGTCATGAAAGATTGTAAGGGTATATAGGTCAGTTGATTAGATCATTTTGTGATATATGATAAGACATGATTATAATGACTATAATGAGGAATGTTTTCATGCAAAGATTATGTAAGAGGTTATTCCGGTAAGGGTTTAGGGTTTCAGAACCAGAATAGTAGCTTGAACTGAAAATCTATCAGGCATAGATGCATTAAATGAGTTTAGTCTTATGTTTTATTGTTCAAAGTGACTATAGTCAGTGAGACTCTTTTGTGTTGAGTAGTGTGCTCTAGGTTGTAAGCCTTCCTGCAAGTGCAGGCCCCCATATTATGTAATATATTTTCATATGGCCAGTGGATTGATATTATGGGTCACAAATCCCACCGTGGTTTTTCCTCTTTGAGGTTTTCTACATATAATTCTTTGTGTTATGTTATTCATTTGTGTGATTGGCTTATTGATTGCTTTACTTATTTCAATTATATATGTATCGATTTACGGATTGGTAAATGCATGTTATAATAAGGTTAAAATTGAACAATCCAGTAGAACACTAATTCAGCCCCCCCCTCTCAGTGTTCTTGGATTCCAACAATTGGTAACAGAGCCTTGTGCCTCGGAGGAAGTTTAACAGCTTGAGGGAGATCCTGAATCTGAAATCCATGGATATGAGTTCGGAGAAGCAACTTGAGGTAGCACTTGAAGATTATGATGCTGAAACAATGAAGAACTTGAAGTTACAAGATGAATTGAATTCTGCCAAGGAATTCATTCTTATCCTACAGGAGAGGCTATCATCTATTGAAGCTAGGAGGAAGGAACTTTTGCAAAATCAGGATAATGAAGAGAAAGATGCCCTTAATGAAAGATGTCAGAAGTTGAGTCGGAAGAATATGGTCATGAGGAATCAAATGCAATCCCTCACTATGAGGATGTCAAAGGTGATTGAAGACCAAAATATGAATGAAGAAAACCTTGGGAGATCTCTGAAAGATAGATCTAAAGAATGCATTCAGTTGGCTCATGAAAATGATATGTTGAGAATAGAATTAGTGCAATCCCAAAGCAATGAACAAGAATTTGAGATACAGATGATAATTCTAAGAGATGTTCTGACTATTGCGAGTGAGTACAAGGACAAATTCAAGGTTAGTTCAGCACAACTTGATGAATTATTGAAAAATCAAAGACAAAATGGAGATTCCAATGGACTTGGATTTGAACAAGGTCAATGCTCTAGTACTGCAAATGAAGAACAGAACAAGAAGACACCGGTAAGGAAACTAAATGCTTACAAATTTAATGGTAGATGTTTTGTTTGTAATAAATTTGGTCACATGGCTAGGTAATGTAGAAATAGAGCAAATAAGAACTATAACTCTACTCCCAGTCAATGTTCTAAATACAATAAGTATGGTCATAAGATAAAGTATTGCATAATGAATGTAAAATGTCATGCATGTGGAAAATTTGGACATATGGCTAATCAGTGCAGGTCAAGCAATTATACCGGTTATAGCAAAGCAATTCAAAAGAACAATGTTACATGTTATGCATGCAACAAGATTGGGCACATAGCTAAGTTCTATAGAAGCAAAAATCCACTGGTTAATAATGATGGATCAAATAATAAAGGGAAAGAGAAGGTTAATGAAATCTGGCAAGATCATATCAAGAAATGGGTCAAGAAGTCAGATGATCAATCAACAGATGGGAATGCTCTGGTTACTCAATTGACAGAGGAGGTTGCTCCTGCACTGATAGGAAGCTCATCCGATAACTGAGGCAGATGCCTTAGGTGTAGGAAAAATTCATGATAATACCACTTAAGCCCCATGAAGAGGTTCTGGAAGATGTTCCAGACATTGGAAATGTTTATTTGGTATGGAGATGTTCGACCAAGATCTGGTATGTTCCACTGGAAGTCATTCATATCAATGACAGATTAGGGTTTCTTGAAGATTAAAAGGTTGAATCCACTTCATTTTTATCACCTTGCATTTAGAGTGATTAAGAGCGAGTCTAAGGTGATTCAATGTGATTAGGTATCTTCTTCAACAATTCCACCAACGATCAGAAGAGTTCTTTAGGGTTTCACCGACAACCATTTCTTAGGTATTTATCTTTCATCATGGAAGAGAGATCATCCCTTGCACCTACTTTTATTGCAAATCCTATTGTTGTCGAGGTCAAGGATCATCCTAGGCTGATTTTCAAGCAATGTCCACATATTGCCACCTTGGATGATTCGGTTGGCACATTTTCCTATGTTTTGGAAGGAGTTGTATATGTGGAAGACGTCAGAGCATACATTAATTTCCACATTGAGGATCTGGGTACCGGTGACATCAAGAGCATGTATATGAGCAAGTTGATGGGAGACTCTAGAAAGATCAAGCCTGAGTATAAAAACATTGAGGATCTAGGGTTTACCTACATTCTTGATATCCCTGAATTTGAAGATATCATCAGATGTGTATTGAGCAGAGTGCATGGAGAATATATTTGGTTGACAGACCTTATAAGATCATGAAGGAGGACATTAAGGCCATCACCAATTTGTCACAAATTGGTTAGCGTCCGGAGAAAAATATTTCTAATGATCAGGTTAATAAACTCACCGGTGCAACTTTGGACTGACGATTGATGAGGGTCATCACCATCACTGATAGAGACATCATATTTGGTAGCATGATCATTGGATACAAGGTAACTCAATCCAATCATCTCAATTATGTTTCTAGCTCCTATATTTATGCCAGACAGAAGATTATGAGGGAAAATGAGAAGATAGATCTTTGTGGATGGATGTTAAATGAGTTGTTAATCAACCTAGGGAAGATCAAAGGAGAGAAGAAGGGGACATTTTGGTATGGGAATATTATTGTCTGTTTGATGCTATTTTTCATTAATGAAACTCTCGGTGTTGGGATGTGACAATGGGAATTTGATATCCTGGTAGGAAGACAAATGAAACAATCTATTTCTACTTTGGGTAGTCAGCAAGATGATAAGGTTTGGGGTTACTTCAAGGAATTCCAGAAGGAAATGAAATCTAGAGAGAGGGTTCCAAAACAAATTGTTGAGAAATACTCAACTGAGATCTTTTCTATGGTTAAAAAGGATGAAACCTTGATGGAAGCAATCAAACCCTGAAAGATATGAATAGAAGAGATGGGACATGAGGTTGATGCTGAGATTCTGGATGCTTATGCAAATATGTTAATTGATGCACCTATTGATGAGGCTGATAAATCCTTTGGTACTGCAAAATAGAAGAAGCAAGAGGTTCAAACTGAATTTAACTGGAATAAGAGGGAGAAACAACAAGGTAAGGCCAACAAATTTGTTAAACAAGTATCTGAGGACATCAAGGCCTTAATGGATGTTGTTCTTGAAAAAAGAAGGAAGAGGAAAGAGCCTAGAGTTTTCATTGAGCCTATTCCATCAGACTTGAGAACTGAAGATGACACACCTTTAGCATTAAAGAGGGTATTGAAGAAGAAAGTTGAGGAGTCTAAGGAGGAAGCAAGGAAGAAACTAGTAAGGAAAGTCATGATCAAGGTACTGATAGAGAAAAGAGCTCCAAAGGAAACACTTTCTACACCATCCTGTACTGACAAAAGAAAGAAGATGGATGACACAAACCTTGAAATTGTATCCGGTAATGTAACTATTATTCCACCCAAGACTTTTACAGAATTGGTAGATGAAATCACTAAGGAAGGTATGTTGAAAAATGTACAATTCTATTATGAGTATTTAGATAACGATGAGTAGAGAGAAGTTGAGGAAGCAATTTTATTATTTCTGGATATATATAAGAAAGCTTTGTTAGAAATTGAGAAGCAAATACCAGGACAAATATATGACAACCTAGATGTTAGGATATTATTAGCTATGGAGGAGGATAAGCATATAAAGATTCAAGAATTATTAACTACTTGTGGATCCATTACTCCAAATGAGTTGGATATGACACTTGAGGTTGTAGACAAAATAATTTTTTGAAGCAAGCATAGGATAGCTAGTCTTATGTTAGGAAGGGTTAATGAGATAATCGGTGAGACCCACAAGGCATGGTTTCAATTCTTTGTTGAAAAACCTTATTTATACACTTCACCAAAAGCTAAAACAAACACTACTAACATCCCAGTTGAAAGGAAAGGCAAAGGTATAATGGGTACCTCATCCACAATTTTGAAAGATAATAAGGCATTGGATGTAGAGCCCCTGATAGAATCTAATGTATAGGACACAAAGGTGATACCAACAAATGTAAATATACTGATAGATTCACAAAGTGTACAGGTTACAAATGTTGAGGACAATAGTCCTCCAGATCATAATGTACAAGTTGAGGACATAATTTATAAGGAGAAACTGAAAATAACTGATATTGCACCAAGTGGCGAAGCCACTGGTGCAAAAGAGGAAGCTATTAAAGTTAATAAACCATTAGAGGAGAAGAAAGAGGAATCTGACAGGGAACCAATAGCGAGCACATCATTGTTGTCAATTGACACCTACAGGTAGAGCAGAAGAGCATAACTAAGATGAGTTCTACTGAGATCATGATGATGGTTGCTCAGAAGATGATGAAGGAAGGATCTGTGGACAAAGGAATTATTGATCAATCAATCCCAATTTTGCATAGACTTGTCCCGGAGTGCCATTTTGACAAAGGAGCAAGCCCATCTGACAAGCTCAAAATAATCATAGAGCACATTTCTAAGGACTTTGAATCTTTACAGAAGATATCTAACTGACAGGCATTGGAGAGATTTACACAAGCTATGAGAGCTACTTTTGATTAGATGATTGAATCAAAGAAGAAAGAGATTACTGATAGACCAAAGTTAATTGATAATGCTTTAAGGCAATGTACTAATATTTACAGAGTATGTTGTAATGCAAGATTACTTACTGCAGATATAGATAAAGGGATTAAGGATTCACATGAGAAAATTGTAGGTATAGTCAATTCTTTTGATGGCTCAAATTATTTGACTACATCTATTGATGGTCAGATTTTGGAATTGGAAGCTCAAGTTTCAGCTCTTGAAAGGGAAAAAGACAAAATCATTAGGAGAGATAAAGGGCTCAGAGGATTGGTGAGTCCCTGGTTGGACTCCTTGAGTGTACACAAGAAGGAATGCATTGATATGGTTGGTAAGCCCACACCGACAGAGCTTAAGGATAAAGAGTCATATGCTCATATGCTTAACGAACTTGTGTCTGTTTCCAGCACAGCCAAATTAGGTTGGGACACCTATCTAGAGATTTTGGAGAAAGCCTATCCAAAATTTTTCTAGTATATTCAACTCCGGTAAGGTGTTTTGGGACACATTCTTCGTCCCGGTTTTTGGTATTGATGTCAAAGGGGGAGGTATAGGTGAAAAATATATTCTTGACATCAGGAGTATGAAGATATGGAGTATTTTGTACAAATCATGATCACAGATGGATATTCAGCTCAGGGGGAGCAATCTCAGGGTGAAATCGACAGATGGAAATCATTATCATTTTTCACATGAGTGTTGCTGTCAATGCCAAAGGGGGAAAATGTTGGCAATTGACATTCATTTGATTGGTTTCATATGTTGTCATTGATGGAAACATGTTCCGACTTTCATTTCTTTGGTTTGGTTGTTCACCGACAGACACTTCACCCACACCGACACCGACACCGGCATCGACAAGTATCTTCACTAGTAGGAAGGATTCTTTGGGTACCGGTATAGGAGGCCGACATCATTGGGAATTCCGACAATCGACAATTGATTTTGATATTTATGTATATATGTAATGAGTCGACATGTATTTTTTTTTGTAATAATCTATGTAAACCGACATGTCATGAAATATTTTAAGGGTATATAGGTCACTTGATTAGATCATTTTGTGATATATGATAGGACATTATTGTAATGACTGTAATGAGAGGAATGTTATAATGCAAAGATTATGTAAGAGGTTATTTTGATAAGGGTTTAGGGTTTCAAAACTGGAACAATCAAAGATTGAACCATAACTCTATTAGGCATAGAGGATGCATTAAATGAATTTAGTCTTATGTTTTATTGTTCAAAGTGACTATAGTTAGTGAGAGTATTTTTTGTTGAGTAGTGCGCTCTAGGCTGTAAGCCTTCCTGCAAGTGCATGCCCCCATATTATGTAATATCTTTTTATATAGCCAATGGATTGATATTGTGGGTCACAAATCCCACCATGGTTTTTCCTCTTTGAGGTTTTCCACATATAATTCTTTGTGTTATGGTATTCATTTGTGTGATTGGCTTATTGGTTGATTTACTTCTTTCAATTATATATGTACCGGTTTACCGGGTGGTAAATGCATGTTATAATAAGGTTAAAATTGAACATTCTGGTAGAACACTGATTCACCCCCACCCCCTCTCAGTGTTCTTGGATTTCAACACATCTAACTATTATTTACATTATCTTAAAATCTAAAAGGAAATTAAGCAAAGCCATTAAATGGCTTATTAAAGTAACTTACCCTCCTAAACAACTTTTTATGCTTCACATGTTTTTGGACAATCAACCAGAAAGGGAAAAAAAATTATCCAACAGACTATTGGAAAGCCTCCTAAATGCAAAGAAAAAAATAATTTACCCACTTATGAATGATGTCCTCTTGTAGTGAATGCGTAAGATAATCTCTCTCTTCTTTATGCTCAATTTCATGCTTAGGGGCAAGCATGTCCAAGGGAAACTTGTAGTTCTCCAGCTAAGCTTGATATTAGATGGGGCATGCTCTTGAAAGTGCCTAGTTCAAGCAATCAACATTAGATTTGTTGCTATTCCCTACTTCCTTGATGTCTTGTTGACCAATAAAGGTTGGTCATAATGGCTCATTAATTGGTATGGGAACCTACTCCTTTTATTGTTGTTGCTTATGATCTTCTAGTTTGAGAGATGATGTCTTGATGTCAATAGATGAGCAAAAAGCTTCTAACTGATCCCAAAATAGGTCTTCATCAGTCTCAATTTGTTTCCTTCTACAACATGGATCACCCTTGCTTCACAACAGCCCTCATGATGATCTATAGAGGCATCAAGATTCTCCTCTTCATGGTCAAGAAAGTAAGGAAGCTCATCCAATGAGAGGAATGGATCCTCTTCTTCATTTTTATCCCTTACCTAGTTGATATCTTGTTGCTACAACAACCCATCTTCATTTCTCTCTCATGGTAAGGGTGGCTCTTCACCTTGCAAACATATGGATACCTACAACTAGAAAGTTGTTCCTCTTCTTTCTTCTATTCATAATAACAATTAGAACTCCAGACAATAGGTCCACCCTTAAAGAGTGAAATGGTATCAGGGACAAAGAGTTGAGGGAAAAAGATTTCTTGCAAAGGGGGTAGAGGAACTTGCATTTCTTGAATGGAAATAGTGTTGAAAATTGAAACTCACCCAATGGATGTTGATGCTTGATTAATAGTTTAGGGTTATAATTGATGGAAACTCTTCATGAGATACCTATCCGGTAATCATAGATCTTGATATCCGGAAATAGATGTGAACCAGTAGCTAGTTAACTGGTATTTCAAGTTGAGTAGAGCAGTTTTGGTCGAGAAGCTTTCCAGTGATTGCAGTGTTATGAATCGTGTGTAGGATAATTGGGGCAACATAGAGACATCATTTTATCACCTATTTCATGATCCACATTTATCTTTGGTGATCCGGTCAAGCCGACATATGACTACACGTTACATTAGTAGGCTGACTTAGTGAATGATCTATTTTGTAACTATGGATATATAAGATTGGTACAAAAGATATTTTTGGTGTGTGGTGTGGCTAATATGCAAGGGAGTGGTGATTGAGAATCATTTGTAGCACATTTTCATGTGCGCATTCTTGATTCGGTAGCTCACCGAGATAGGAAATGGAGTAGAGTTGCATAGTAGATACAACCAGAGATTTGGCGCTTAACCGGAACTCATCTAGGAATTGTTAAATGCTATTTTGGAGTTCTTTCACTATATTTCATTACTATAATTAATCAGTAAGGCAGTGAGCCTTTTGAGGTTGTAGCCCTTATTGCAATTGAGCAGTGAGCTCTAGGCAATGTGCCTGAATGCTTGTGCATTCCCCCTCATGTAATATTGTTTTGCTACTGGCCATAGTGGAATAATATTGTGGGTTCAAATACCACCGTGGTCTTTCCCATTTAGGTTTCCATGTAAAAATATTGGTGTTATGGTTTTGTGGTTGGTCGTTTTGAGTTTCTGCATTTCAGTTTCATGAATTTTCTTCCAATGGTTTAAAGTTAGATCTGAAAATAAGATAACCAGTAGAACACTGATTCACCCCCCCCTCCTCTCAGTGTTCCTTGATTCCAACAACTGGTATCAGAGCATAGTTCCTCTAAGGAAGCCTAATCGCTTGAGGAAGGTCTAGGAGATTGAATCAATGGATTTTGATTTTCAGAGACAGCTTAATGTGGCACTTGAGGATCTTGATACAATAAGAAATGAGATCAATTTTGTTGGTGTAAATAATTATTCATCATGGATATTATTACACCTTACTTAAGTTTACTTAGGAAATGCATTTCATAGTAGTTTTGGTATGAGACACTTGGGTGTTTGTGCTACATTGGGATAATGTGTGTAGGAGAATTTCCACCTTTTATGGTGTTGATCTTGTTACTACTCTATCATATCCACTTATTGTGGAATGATAATTCCACCTTTAGTGGGTGATCCACCTCATGTGGAATATTTTATTGTTTCTCCTACCTATCACACCTATTCCCTACCTACCCTTGTTTCTTATTAGCCACATGTCATGTTTGTGTGCTCACATATCCATATAGCCTTACCTATATATGCAAGCTCATATTCATTATATTGAATGGCCATTTTTTATCTATTGATGAGAATACAATTTATTCTTGTCCTATATTTTGTCTATCTATTTTGTACATTTCATTGAGCTCTTGATCTTGGCCAAAATCTCACATGGTATCAGAGCCATTAGAGCATCGTTAATTTGTCTTTGAGAGGCATTATTGCAACGTCAAGAGGCAGATATGAGGAGAAACATCTTTTGGAGGCATCCTAGACTAGATCCGACCTCGCCATTGCATCCAGGTGGTTGTTTCCATGAATTTTGAGTATAAATTCGACCTGTTTTGGTGAAAGTCGAATTTCAGAGTTGGAGGAAAAATTTTGCCCAATTTGGGCAGTACGGTACAGATTTTCGGAACTTTTTTTAAATTTTTTATTTTTTTAATTTTTTGCAGTTTTTTAAATAAAAAATGTATATCATTTTCCGTGGAAATTTGTTTTTGAAAAATAAATAAATAAATTAAAAAAAAATATTTTTTCTGTATTATTTTGGGGGGGGGGTATGTTGACCCCATCCCTCGATCCGTACTCTACCGACGACCCTTAGTTCCACGCTGACTGTTCCTATGGTCTCTCAGGGCCCGCCCCGGTCCCTACACTACCTCCGCCAATTGCAACGCGCCGCCATCCATAGCAGCTCCACCGCCGACCCGACCTCCTGGCGTTTGTGGCCCCGACCCGCTCCCTACGGGCCCCCACCCGACCAACTTCTGTAGTATCGCCGACACTGGCCTCCCTGCCTATCGACATCATCGCTTCTCAATGACCTCTTGATCCCACCCGTTGACCGACCACCTTTCTGCCGACCTTCTTCCCGTCGGACTACAACCCCTGCCAAGTGGCACATTCGACCTACCTAGTCAACAACCCAGTTGGCTACCACATCAGCATGCCACATAGTCTGTACAATCATTTTCGTACGACACACAGACCGTACTTGTCATGTCATTGACATACGACACTTGGCATTTTCTGATTGCGCCACATCAACAGTCTGTACTATATAGACGCCCAGTCAGTAGGGAGGTGAAGTTTTTGCGATGGCTAGATGATCGTCAAATTTAACCTTGTGTTTTGCTAATGTCATCATTTTTTTGAAAAATTGGCAGGCCCCCTCCTTTGAGCTTTTTGATTTTGCAGTTCAACTTCAAATGGCCATATCTTGCTCATTTTTGCTCCTTGTTTGGTGCAATTTTTTTTGAAATGGGTTAATTTTTCATGTACTTTCTCGTGGTGGAAATATATTTTTATTTTGATGGACAGAGTTTTCAGAAATATTAGTTTTTAGTGACTGTACCTATCCAATCCTTGTTTCTGCAACTTCTGGGACTCCATTTGGGCTCATACGAACTCCTTTTCAGGTGCCATTTTTTTGAAAGTGCTTAATTTTTTGTCTACTTGCACAATATGCTATTAGTTTACAGCAATTTTGGGTAGAAATTTTACTTTAAGCATATGGTCTTTTTTGGCCAATTTGGCACTTGTAATGCATAGATCTATCTTGCATTGTAGTTCTCAGCCTACTGGGGCAGTTGTAAAACAAACTCAAAAGTCCACCTTGCCATTGTTTGTAAGTGGCCTATTGTACACGCACTACATATAAAGTGCCAAAATCATCATTTTTTTTTTATTTTTTTTTTGGGGGGGGGGGGGTACTTTGATTGATTGAATTTGGGGGGGTGTCTCTTATGCTTTTGTTCTCTTGCGTTCCTTCCTTTTTTCTGCTATGGGTTCTCCTAAGTTTTGTCTCTTAACTCCTCATAATTATGCTACTTGGAAAATAGATGGATGGAGTAAACTTATGGAAAAAGGACTAACTCATTATATTGATGGAACTATTGTTTGCTCCCACTGATCCTAAGGATGATCCTATTGGTCACTTGGATTGACTCACTAAAAATATCATGGCAATTGGTACCTTAAGAAAGTATGTATCAAAGGATCTCATTTTTCATATTGAGAAATGTACTCTAATCAAGGATGCTTGGCAAAAGTTTCAAGACTTGTATGGTCAAGTTGATGAGATTAGGGGGTATTAGATTGATAGTGATCTCACCATGTTAGATCCCAAGAAATTTGATACTATACAAGATTATGTCACTAAGGCAAAAGAGTTGAGGGCACAACTCAAGGATTGTGGCATTGATAAGAAGGATACTCAATTGATCTTCAATTTGATGGGCAAACTTCCACAAGAATATGCAACATTTGTTTCTAGTTTCCAAACCCATAGGATGACAATGGGTTCAAGCTACACAATGCCTACATTTGATGCTTTCACCGAAATGTTGATGATGGAACAAACTAAGTGGATAAGCATGGGCATTCTTAAGACTTATAAGTCTCAAGCATTAGTGGAAAATCAAGGAAACAAAGGAAATCAAGGAAAGGACAACTCAACCAAGAAGAAATGGAAATCAAAGCCTAAGGACAAAGCACCATCTTCTCCACAACAAGGAGATTCATCCTCTTCCAAGAGGGACAATTCACCAAAGAAGGAGAGACATACTTGTGCCTATTGTAAAAAGGTTGGTCATGAGGAGCGTTGTTTCCATTCTAAGAAGATTGACGAGCTCACACATATCCTCAAAAAGAACATTGATTTGCCTAATGTCTACAAGAAGGATGATTCATCAACTTCCACTTCCACACATTCAAAAGGGTAAGGGCAAGCATTCATGGCTTCTACAAGTGGGAAGATTCACTCTTTTTGGAAAAGAAAAGGACAAGCTCTTTGTGCTACTACAAGTCATGATTTAGGGAGATGGCTTCTCGATTTAGGGGCTTCTCATCATATGGCATCTTTGTAGTCTATGTTCTCTACATTTGAGCCTTGCACCATGCCATAAATTTTGATGGGAAATAATACATACATGGATGTGATTGGGAAAGGATCTATTGCCATTGGGGATAACTCCTTCAATGATGTGTTGTGTGTACCCCACTTGACAAACAATCTCCTTTCTATCTATCAAATCACACATGGCACAACTAAGAGAATCGTGGAGTTCACACTTGAGTTAGTTTTCATTAGAGACTTCGAGACTAGAGATATCATTGCGACTGGGGTGGTTGATCATGCATCTCGGTTATACTCCTTTTCAGATTTTGTTGATGATTATGATTTCACATATGATGATTCTACACATGATGATCACACTTCTTATGATGATTCAAATTTTGAGGAGAACTTTGGGTACTTGAACTTGGGGATTGTCACATGTGACCTTGTTCTTGAGCCTTGTGATATCACATCACCTATTGCACCTGATGATGCGAATAGTGCGACAATTTTGCCTTCTTGTGATTCAGTGCAGTAGGATATTTATTGTCTTCTAGCTTAAGTTTCATGGGATGAGTACTTGACAAACATCGCAGGTTTGTTTGTGGAATCCTACATTGCAGATTTGGGAGACATCATTGATGATATTCATCTTCTCTTTGATGAAGATGATCCTTCTTTGATTGTTGTGAGGGAACACTCTAACCCTCTTTTTCATTCTCTACATGATCATTATTTTGAGGTTGACATGATTGTGGATACTTATGTACAACAGTTGGAGGAGGTCTCTTTATGTTTAGAGGAGACATGTGAGTCTTTGGGACTTGTTCTACATTCATCTCCACTAGATCTTGGAGTGCCTTCTTCACCAATATGGAGCACTTCACCCCCTTTGGAGGGGGTATCTTTCAGCATCAACATGGGGACACTTGAGCAGTTTTCAGAGACTTCATTCATCATGAGTTTTTTTCATACATCTTCCCTTCATGATTGGGGAGACTTCATGGATACACCTTTGGTTTTGTTTCTTCCTAAGGGGAGGAATGTTTTTCAATGTTCCTGGAGAAGTTTCTTCATACATCATCGAGCTTCTATCATTGGTGCAGATTCTACATTGAGGGGGGGGATACCTAACTTCTCTTCTTCTCTCATATGGGGGGGAATTTTTCCTCACATGGGGTTCTGTTCCTCACATACTTCTATGAGAGTTCTCTTGTATAGCTTTCATCTCTCTTTTGGGGGAGGATTTTTTCCCATTGGTTTTTTCTCTCTTTCCCTGCTTTGTGAGAGATTTCATTGCATTGGTTTGCATGCATTTGCATTTGTCCATGGGTACCTAACATGGCCTCGTAGCCAGGACCCATCTTGCATTTCTTAGTTGCATTGTAGACTTAATTGCATTCCCCTAAGTTGCACTTAAAGGGGGGTGTTGGTGTAAATAATTATTCATCATGGATATTATTACACCTTACTTAAGTTTACTTAGGAAATGCATTTCATAGTAGCTTGGGTATGAGACACTTGGGTGTTTGTGCCACATTAGGATAGTGTGTGTAGGAGAATTTCCACCTTTTATGGTGTTGATCTTGTTACTACTCTATCATATCCACTTATTGTGGAGTGATATTTCCACCTTTGATGGGTGATCCACCCCATGTGGAATATTTTATTGTTTCTCCTACCTACCACACCCATTCCCTACCTATCCTTATTTCTTATTGAGCCACATTTCATGTTTGTGTGCTCACATATCCATATAGCCTTGCCTATATATGCAGGCTCATATTCATTGTATTGAACGACCATTTTTTATCTATTGATGAGAATATAGTTTATTCTTGTCCTA
This sequence comes from Cryptomeria japonica, assembly GCF_030272615.1. Classification (NCBI taxonomy): domain Eukaryota; kingdom Viridiplantae; phylum Streptophyta; class Pinopsida; order Cupressales; family Cupressaceae; genus Cryptomeria; species Cryptomeria japonica. The sequence goes on from NC_081408.1 coordinate 497,872,927, forward strand.
TATTTTGTCTCTCTATTTTATACTTTTCATTGAGCTCTTGATCTTGGCAAAATATCACAAATTGCTTAAAGAGAAACCTGAATACAAATGAAGACTTCATTAATGACTTGAAGGATCAAGTGAACACTTCAAGAGACAATGAAATAGTTGATGGACAAGCTAAAGGAGAAAGAAGATCAATGCATGGATAATCAGGACAAAGTTGACAAGCGTGAAAGAGAGAATGTTGCATTGAAGAATGATATGCAATCCATTGTGACGAGGTTGCCTAAGTAAATTGAGGACCAAAGAAGAATGAAGAAAATTTGACTCAATCATTGAAGGAAAGAGGAGATGAATGCTTCGGGCTTACCTATGAGAATGATATGTTAAAGCTTGAGTTGACACAATCAAATAATAATGGTAAAGAACTTGAAAGACAAATTGTTTCCCTAAGAGATGAACTTGCTACTGCAAATGAATATAAAGATAAATTTAATGCTAGCTCAACAAGGCTTGATGAGATGCTGGAAAGTCAAAGACATGGAAAGGACATGCGAGGACTTGGATTTGAGAAAGGAGAATCCTCCAGACCTAGACAAATCAATGTAAAACCTAATCAGAAGAAGAGCAAGAATCCTCTGGTAAGGTAGCCTAATGCTCATAAATTCAATGGTAGGTTATTTATTTGAAATAAATTTGGTCATATGGAGAATCAATGTAGAAGTAGGATGAATAATGGAATGAATAATGTGAACAATGGTCGTACCTTTACCAGTCAGTGTTTCATATGCAATAATTTAGGTCACAAGTCAAACATGTGTAGAGCAGTAATGAATCATTTTCAAAACAAGAGATGCTATGCTTGTGGAATGTTTGGATATATCTCTCACCAGTACAATATGAGACCAAATCAGATGAACTTGAGACCTATGTAGAATGTTGTTTGTCGTGCATGAAATAAAACCAGTCACATTGCAAGATACTGCAGAAGCAAGAATAGTGCTCCAGTAGACAAGAACAAATTAGATGAGAAGGGAAAGGAAAAGGTAGAAGAGATTAGAGACAAGAATGAGAAGATGTGGGTTAGAAATGATGAATCCAAAGAAGACAATGGATATACACTTGAATCCGGTGCAGGATCTTCATCCGGTAACTAGGGCTTTTTGCCTTAGGGGAAACTTTTCATGCAGATTCTAAGAACCCCCTCTTTGGTGATCTGAAATTGATTTTGAAAGGTTGCAAAAGGATTAAATCATATATGCAAATGTTATCTGAAAGATTTAGTGAAGAATTGATGCTCCGGTAAGTGACTCCATGAAAATCAAGGTAACCGGTTGCAACATTTATTATAATGAAGAATTAGGTTTTCAAAGGATAAAAAGACATTTGAAAGATTTATTTGTCACAATGCAATCAAAAGAAAGTGTATAGTAGTAGAGAGAAGTAATTTGGTGATCTAAATAGCAATTACAATGATCCTAAAGCGAATTCCTATTCTCGGTTGTGAATTGAGGTATTTATCCATTTCAAGCTATCTGTTTTTGAAAAACCCTAAGTTCTAAATGGATTTAGTATCTGGAATTACTATCCCATTGGTTGTGGAAATTAAGGACAGGGCTCGACCCATTTTCAGGAAACATCCTTTCAAATTAGTCGAGGATGATCCCGAAGGAGCATTTTCCTATGTACCCTACAATGTTATTCATAATGAGGACATCAGGGCTTATATCCACTGTGATCTTGATGAAATCAACAATGCTGACATGTTGACCCTATTCAACAAGCATTTGGCAGACAACTTGGGGAATCTCAAGCTGAAATATCAGAATCTGTAGGCCAAGAGTTTCTCCCAGTTTGTACACATTTCGACATTTGATGAGAAATAATGTATCTGGTTCATACTCAGTAGAATTCATGATGAATTTATGTGGCTGGATAAACCTTACAAGATCACTAAGCAAGCAATCCAAGTTGTGACTTGTTTGAGCACATCCAGTGAAGTTCCTAGCCTAAGGAAAATATCAAACAACATTGTGATTGCCACCACTAGTTCTCAATTTGATAGTAGAGAAATGATAATCAATGACGTTTTGGAGCATGATGTCAAGTTTGTATCAATGGTGGTTGGATTGAAAGTATACCAGCCAAGTAGACAAAACTCTGTCTCTGATACAACAATATACTTTGCCTATCTGATGTTGACGGAAGATAAGAGGTATGAATTATTTACAATTCTCTTGAATGAGTTGCTAAGCATTTTGAAGAAAATTAAACAAGACAAGAAGCACACCTTTAAGTTTGGCACCCTTATTATCTATTTGGCTTTATATTTCATGAATGAAATCCCCAGTGTTCAAGGAAAGGTCCAATGGGCCAATGACAAGATGGTTTCTATGCAAATCTAGGAAGGGATTATGGGGATTGGTGATGCCACAATGAGGATATCCACTCTATGGGGTTATTTCAAAAAATTTCAAGCCACAATGAAGAGTAGACAAAGAATCCCAAAAGAGATAGTAGAGAAGTATGAGAAAACAATTTGCTTCATGGTTGATAAGGACCAATGTCTAATGGAAGTTGCTGAGCCAAGGATTGTGTGGATTCTTCCAATGAGTTATGAATTTGATGTTGTTACCCTATATGCTTATGTTCAACATATGTTGAGTCAGTCAGTTGATGAAAAAGAAGAGAGATTTGGTAAATTTAAGGAGAAAGACTTAGAGTTTCCCAAACAATTCACAACTCTTGATAGGAAGAGGAAAGTATTCAAGATGGTTGAGGAAGTGGCAATACAGATGGGATTTACCCGAGAGGACGTGAAGCAGGCTAGAGAGAAACATGTAGATAAGGACATAATTTTGAGGAGAGTTGGTGAACTCCAAAATTTGATTTCCCTTGGTTGGAAACCATGTTGAGTAATAAGGTTGATTGCATGAAGGTTATGGGACAACCTATTCCATCTGAACAGAAGAAGGTGGAGATTCATGCATGCACATTCAGTGTGTTCATCACATTTTGGATAACTTGAAGAGTGGGTGGGACACTCACCTAGGATTTTTGAAGACCATTTTTGCTGATGTATTTAAGTACTTGTAAAGTCTCTGACAAGTATCTTTATATATAAGTTTTGGACAACACCCCATCTTTGGCATTGCTTTCAAAGGGGGAGAGTAAAGGTGAAAAATATATAGTAGAAGAGTATAATGTACAAAGCATATCATAGGTTTCAAAATTTTTTGTGTAATTTTGATCCAGTGTACAAATTTAAACACTTAGTTATTTTTCATGAGTGTTGCACCATCAAAGCCAAAGGGGGTGATTGGTTGATGATGCTTTATTAATGGTTTAGGGTTGTCATTGATGGAAAATCTTCATGAGATTACTATCTGGTAATCACGGACCTTGATATCTAGAAATGGATGTGAACTGGTAGCCAGTTAACTGGTATTTCAGGTTGAGCAAGGCAGTTTTGGTCCAGAAGCTTTCTGGTGAATGTGCTTCTATTAATCATATGCAGGATGATTGGGCCAACATAGAGACATCATTTTATCACCTATTTGGTGATCTGCATTTATCTTTGGTGATCCAGTCAAGCCGACATATGACTACACATTACATTAGTAGGCCAACTTGGTGAATAATCAATTTTGTGATTGCGGATATTAAGACCGATGCAAAAGACCTTTTTGGTGTGTGTTGTGGTTAATATGAGAGTGAGTGGTGATAGAGAATACTTTGTAGAGAATTATTGATCCATTAGTTGACTGATACAGGAAACAAAGTAGAGTTGTAGAGAAGATATAGTCAGATATTTGGCACTTAACCAAAACTCATCCAGGCATTGTTAGACACTAGTTTGGAGTTCTTTCACTATATTTCATTACTATAATTGATTAGTAAGGCAGTGCGACTTCTAGGGTTGTATCCCTTATTGTAATTGAGCAATGAGCTCTAGGCAGTGTGCCTAAATGCTTACGCATTCCCCCTCATGTAATATTGTTTTTCTACTGGCCATAGTGGAATAATATTGTGGGTTCAAATCCCACTGTGGTTTTTCCCATTTGGGTTTCCATGTAAAAATATTGGTGTTATGATTTTATGGTTGGTTGTTTTGAGTTTCTTCTTTTCAATTTCATGCATTTGCTTCTTATGGTTTAAAGTTAGATCATAATAAGATAACCGGTAGAACATTGATTCACCCCCCCCTCAGTGTTCCTTGATTCCAACAAATAGGTCCTTTAGAGAATTTAGAATATTCTCTCTTTCTATACCTTGGAACTTCAAATTTAGGAGCTCTAGTGGTTGATTTCTCCTCCCACATGTGTTTCTTTTCCATGGCCACTAGTCATCTGATCTCTTCTTCCCTAGTAAAGACTTGCATTGCAAGAAATTGCTCTTGTTATTTTCTTTGAGACTCTGCTCGCTAGTGTTGAAGTTGAGCATGGTAAGCAATTTGATCTTATCATAGACAATGTTCCTTCTCCTCCTCAATAGCTTTTAACTATTCTTAAAAATTCATCATTATTTCTCTAGTGCTAGCATAATACAAATTTCCCATATTTTCATGTTGGCGAGAAGGATGAGCATGCTGATGGGACATATAATAAAACTCCTCTCATTTTTGGTAAGTGTATGTAGGCTACCAAGAAGGTTGCATAGGGGTGGGTAGGAGGTAGTCATTAGGTAATCTCTCATAACTGGCTGTAGTAGGGTAATATGGAGCAAAATTGGAAGCATATCTAGCTTGATATTATTTATAGGGAGGTGAAATGCTTTTATTTTCATGGAAAGGAGGAAGAAATAGGTAATGTTCATGATATCTTTCCATATTGAAGCATGTGAAAGAAAATGATCTGCAAATGATATTCTAAAAAAGAGCATAAGGTATGTCAGCAACAATCAAGAAGGAAGACTTTGAGTGTGGGGGGTGAATCAGTCTATCGGATCTCAACAAATCAACCTTCAAAATATAAACTGATAGACTGCAACAATAAAATATAAGATAATTAAAAAAACAACACACAACACCAAGATTTTGATGTGGAAAACCCGGTTAAGGGAAAAACCACAGTGGGAACCTACCCACAGTAAGATGATACTTTGTAGTAGTATGTGAAAATATTACAATGGGGAATGCACATGCATTTAGGCACACTGCCTAGAGTTCACTCCTCAAAATATATATGCCCAGAAGGTTACAATGCTTAGGGAAGTCTCACTAACTTACAATATGATTCAGACTACAATCTGGAGGAAATGAACTGCAATGATAGCATCTAAAAATGCCTGACGATAGTTCTGATTAAGCATAATTGTCTGCTCTACAAAACCAATATCACTTCAACACTTCACCGAATAATAAATCTCTTATTTGCACAATCACCTCTTTGATAATGCATACACAATACCAACACCTAAATTACATTATAATATCACCTATATATACAAATCATCAACCTTGATAACAAGGTCGGCTAAACCCTCAACGCTCAACTTATAATTACAAAAATTATATCACATGATACAAAGATCGACCACTAGACCAATATTATGATTTACATTACATAGAATGGACCTAATTCAAATTCCCAAATGATTACATCCATCGAAAATCATGCCAAGATCAACTGTAACACGCTACACCACCAGAAATATCACATAACATGAAAAATCATCATCAGTTCATAGAAGTAACCAAAAAATTGCATAGTGATCAATGCAGATCGCCAAAACAAATAGGAAATGACTAGGAAACACCAAAAAGCATGCCAAAATCATCTGAAATAGTTACACCAACACCTCTTTCCAAATCTTCATCGATCAACATCACAAAGCTCAAGAACACAACCAATTAGCAACTACCATGAGGAAAGATAACTTGCTGAGCACCAAATCATGAACCATCTGAAATGAAAATTCACAAGATCATCTCAAACAATATCCCAAAGTCTCAGCACAAGATTTGATCACATCAAAATATACCAGAGGAAATACCAGATTCTGTAAAATAGTGATCAACAAAACCAAACTACAAAACTAGACAAGAAACTCTTCCCAAACTCACCATAATAAACCACAAGAATATGTTGACATCAATGACAACAACATATCCTAGCAACAACAATGATAAACCAAAACCAATAATTTCCCCAACAATCTCCCCCATTGGCATTGATGGCAATATATGAATGTGAAAAATAGTCAATGCAAAGAAAGAAGATATTACCAACAAACTCCCCCTAAGATTTGTTGGAATCCAAGAACACTGAGAGGGGGGAGTGAATTAGTGTTCTCACAGAATGATTAATTTTAACCTTATTAACACAACAACTTAGCAACCGGTATGCGTAAAAGCATATAACAATAAGTAATAATGCAACCACAAAGATGAACACCATAACACAAAGATTTATATGTGGAAAACCTCAATGAGGAAAAACCACGGTGGTATTGGAGACCCACAATATCTATCCACTGACCATCTGAATAAATATTACATACAAGGGGCCTGCACATGTAGGAAGGCCAATAGCTTAGAGTGCACTACTAATCCCAAAAGGAGCCTCACCGACTACAAGAAATCTTTGGACTACAATCCAGAATGAATATTGAATTGCAAGTATAGTATCTCCTATGCCTGAGTATAGTTCTAGTTAAGCTCAATGTCAGAGGTCTTAAACTGCTTACACAAACCCAATTCGATCACCTATGATCGACCAAAATCTCTAAATGTGATTACAAATTTATTCACACACAGATAATCCCATAAGCCACAATCGATAACCATGATCTACAAAAGAGATATTACATCATATTTATACCAACCTGGGACCTAAACAATTAGGTTGGCCATCTAAAAGATAATATAATAAATCTATTAGATAAACCCGTAAACCAATGATAATTCAAGTTGGCTTAAGATCAAAAAAAAATTGTTAGATAGTTTAGATAACCGAAAGACAACTGAGAGGGGGGGGGGGTGAATCAGTTGTCTCAGATTATAGGAACCATTAGCAATTTAAACTTTAATACCAGAAGCCAAAACATTAATATCAAAATAACAGTTAAACTAATTAAGCATAAACAATAATCACAGAATAAAAGCCATCCACATAACACCAAGATTTGTACGTGGAAAACCCGGTAAAGGGAAAAAACACAGTGGGAATCCTACCCACAGTCAGATAATACTTCTATAGTAAGTATGTCAATTAAAATTGAGGGGCCTGCACTTGTAGGAAGGCCAATAACCTAGAGCACACTGCTCATCACAAAAGGAGCCTCACTGTCTACATATAAATCTAGACTACAATCTAGAGAAGTGTTGAACTACAAAAGATAACATCTCCTATGCCTTAGTACAGTTCTAGTTGAGCTCAATATCGGATGACTAAATCCTCTTACATAAACTCAATTCGATCTCCAATGATAGACCAACTCCTATGCCTGAATGATATTACACTATTCGCACATTACACTCCTTGATCATGACCTCTAATAATAACCATGATGATCTATAATGAGATCTTACATCTATATATACAAAACCCTCAACCATAAACAATCAGGTCGACCATCAGACAATAAACCAATTACATAATTACAAATCATGTCAGCCTTAGACCAAATAAATAAATTCAACATAGAAGACATCCCATAAATACATCAATAGGTCTTATTCACATGTTACATTAAAGCTGGTCCATAGCCTAGATCAATCGGGACCCAGTATAGGTCCACATGCTTCAACAATGATCTCCATCCGCCAAGTATCGAACATGATCACCAACAACATCCTGAAATTCCACCAAAAGTTGCACCGACACCACTTATGCAATTCATCAAAGATCACCACCAAAATCTCTTCTGGTGAAACCCTTGTCAGAACCACAAGCCAAGCTTCCAAGCAAGAAGGATAGTATCCAATCTCCAAACCAAAACCAATAGACTGAATATGAACATGAGTATCGTGAATAAGTCAATTCCATAACCAGACTATACCAAAGCCTACCGGATCATGCCAGATCCAAGTTAACCAAAAAAGCACTCAACCTACCGGGACTAGAAGGATGTCGGTAAAGCATCCAAACAGCTAGTGTTGGCATCAATGAAAAAAAATCCAATGCAATACATAATCAATTCCACTAAATGGACAAAAAAATTAACCAAACAATAAATCCAACTGGTAACACATCAGGAGCATCCACCAACATGTTACATAAAATGGCTCATAACCTAACAGAATAGCATTAGGTCCGGTGCTAAATGCAACACCACCGATCAACTGGAACATGGACATTATAACCATCAGTATCTTGAGAACCTTCTAGAAGCCACACCAACACCACTTATTGAATCCATCAACAAATGTTCAACAAAGATCTGCTGGTAAAACCCTTCCCAGTAACCAAAAGGCTTACTAGAACATATGATAGCTTCTAGGTCACAAAATCCCAAACCAACTGAATGCGACACACACATGAATGACATGAATAACCAAACCAAACCAATTCCACCAATCATAACATACTAGAGAATACCAGAGATAGTCTCCAGATCAACATCACAATCCACCCACTCTACTAGAACCTAGTAGACAACCAAACAAGATAGTGTTGACATCAATGACAAACATCAATGAAACACATAATCAATTCCTCCAAATTGCCAACTATCTCCCCCTTTGGAATTGATGGCAACACTAGATGTGAAAAAAATCCAAGTGCCAAGAAATGCGAAACAAGTCTCCCCCAATGGAAGACATTCAACAATCTCCCACAAATGATATATCAATGAAGTTCTGAAATAATTATCTCTATACCAATTAACCATCCATAAACCTAAACCAAACTCCCGCAGTGGGATACAACCAATCTAAAATTATGTTCCTCCCCCTTTGACTGATATCTTTGTTAAGCTTTTTTTTTCACATGTATATCTCTCCCCCTTTGACATCAATGCCAGAAATATGACATAAACATCAAAGAAAAACCATAGAACCTCTAAACCACATAGCTGACTACTCTCCCTAAGAAGTAGCACCAACTCATCAATCCAAAATGAATAATAGTTTTGATAATGCATGTCGGACTGATGCCAATCAACATCACTTAAGTCTCAACTAGAAGGGAAAAGACCCCCAATTTGTCTCTAAAGTACTCAAATGATTCCTTGGGAAAAGGTTTAGTGAAGATGTTTGCAATCTACTCTTTAGTGTTCACATAAACCAATCTGACTTCATTTGCTTCCACCTTTTCCTTTAAAAAGTTATACTTGATTGATATGTGCTTTGTCTTAGAATGAAATACCAGATTCTTTGATATGTCAATAGCAATAGAGTTATCATAGTGAATAACTATCAGTTCATCACAATCTACCCTTATATCTTTCAACATTTTCTTCATCCATAGAACTTATGTACAACTAGTAGTAGCAACAACATACTCAACTTCAACAATAGATAGATAAGTACATGACTATTTCTTGTTGATGTATGAAACAAGTTTATTTCCAAGAAAGAAAGATCCACCGGATGTGCTTTTTCGATCATCTATATCTCTAGCCCAATATGCATCTGTATATGTGCACAGTGTAAAGTCATCAACCATAAACCATACCTAAAAATTCCTGCTACCAAAGCAAAAGATTCATCATAATCAATTCTTTCCTTATGAGAATATCCTTTGTAGACCAGTCTAACCTTGTTCCTCACAACTTGTCCATCTTCATTCAATTTATTCTTAAAAACCCATTTAGTTCCAATAACATTATTATTTTTAGGCCGGAAAACTAAAGTCCATGTGTTGCTCTTTTCTATCTGATCCAATTCCTCTTCCATAGCTTCATCCAACATTCATCCTTACATGCATCAACTATTGATGCTAGTTCAGTTAGAGAAATTAAGAATACCTCATCAGCTACCAACTTTCTCCTTGTCATCTTTCCTTTGCTCTTGTCTCCAATGATCTGATCTTCAGTTACTATTGAATTTTTTGATACTTTCGGGGTAACTAGTTCAACATTCTATTTCAACACAGGCATTACTGGATCAGTTATGATCATTTCCACTTCTGGTTCTCTTTCATAAGTTCTGATTTGACCTCTGTACTGCTCATCCACCTTGACATTAGCACTCTCCACAATTCTCTGCAATCTTTTATTATAACATCTATATGCTTTCCTTTCATTTGAATAACCAAGAAATATCCCTTCATCACATCTAGGATCAAACTTTCTAATTCACTACCAAAGATCCTGAATGACCAAACCATAACTCATAAAGTGACTTACCGATAAACCAAACCAGATCTAAGATCCAATAAATCTTCATTGATTAACCTTCAAACTAACTACTCCAAAGTCTGAAATGGGCTTTCAAACCACTACCAGGGGAAATGCAAGATATGTCATCAATTCCCCCCCCCTAAGGCTAATGCCCTAGTTACCATATGAGATTCTTGTTGTCGGTGCAGGAACATTCTGCTTTGTTGGTTGAGTAACCGGGGTATTTTCTTCAGCTGGTTGATCCTCAGACTTTCTAATCCATTTCTTCTCATGCTTCTTCTGGATATCATCAACCTTTTGATTTCCCTTCTCATTTGATCTTTCATTTCCAGCTGATAGGTTCTTGCTTCAACAAAATTTATCAATGTGTCCTACTTTGTTGCATGCATAACAAGTGACATTATTCTTTTGAATTGTTGTGTTGTAAACTTGATTATTCCTTGACTTACATTGATTAGACATATGTCCAAAATTTCTACATGCATGATATTTTACATTCATTCTACAGTCTGTTGTCATATGACCATACTTTTACAATTGAAACACTGACCAATACTTGAATTATTGTTCTGATTGACTCTATTTCTGCATTGAATTTCCATATGACAAAACTTATTGCAAACAAAGTATAAACCATTAAATTTATGTGCATTGGATTGCCTTATTGATGACCTATGATTTTGGTTAACTGGTAGATTCTCCTGATTGTTCTTCTAACAGGATGTATCATCTTGATTTGCAGTACCGAAGCTTTCTCCATGCTCAAATCCAAGACCTCTAGTGTCTCCATTGTCCCTTTGATTCTTCAGTAATTCATCAAGCTTTGGAGAACTGACCTTGAACTTGTCTTTATACTCATTTGTAGAATCCAGACCACCTCTTAGGACTGCCACTATTCTTTCCAAATCTTGCTCATTGTTCTGCTATTGTACTAATTCAGTTCTCAATATATCATTCCCATGCGCCAACCTAATGCATTCTTCAAATCTATCTTTCAAATATTTGGCAAGATTTTATTCATTCTTTTTCTGATCTTCAATCTCCTTAGACATCCTCATGGTTAGGTCTTGCATTTCATTCTTCATGACACCATTTTCCTGACTCAACTTCTGACATAGATCCTTTAAATAATTCTTCTCTTCATCATCCTGATTTGTAATTGATCATAGAGTTAATTCCTTTTCGCTTGGGCAAATGGAAACCTCTCTTGCATAGTAAAAATAATATCCTTCATAGATCTCAACTCATCTTGCAGCTTCATGTTCCTTAATCTTTCAACATCATAGTCTTCAAGTGCTACTTGAAGCTCTTTCCTCAAACTCTTCTCCATAGATTCTAGATACAAGATCTTCCTCAAGCTGTTATACTTATTCCAAGCCACTAGGATCTGATACCAATTCTTGGAATCCAAGAACACTGAGAGGGGGAGTGAATTAGTGTTCTCCCAGGAATGATTAATTTTAACCTTATTAACAAAACAACTTAGCAACCGATATGCATAAAAGCATATAACAATAAGTAATAATGCAACCACAAAGATAAACACCATAACAAAAGATTTATACATGGAAAACCTCAATGAGGAAAAACCATGGTGGGATTAGAGACCCACAATATCTATCCACTGATCAATTGAATAAATATTACATACAAGGGTCCTTCACATCCAGTAAGGCCAACAACCTATAGTGCACTGCTCATCATAAAAGGAGCCTCACTGACTACAAGAAATCTTAAAACTACAATCCAGAAAGAAGATTGAACTACCAATATAGAATCTCTTGTGCCTGAGTACAGTTCTGGTTAAGCTCAATGCAAGAGGTCTTAAACCTCTTACACAAACCCAATTCGATCACCTATGATCGACCAAAACCTCTGCATATGATTACAACTTTATTCGCACACAGATAATCCCATAACCCACAATTGATAACCATGATCTATAAAAGAGATCTTACATCATATTTATACCAACCCGAGACCTAAACAATTAGGTTGGCCACCTAAAAGATAATACAATAAATTCATTACATAAACCTGCAAACCAATGATAATCCAAGTTGGCCTAAGACCAAAACAACATTAACCAAACAACTGGGAGCATCCACCAACACGTTGCATAAACTTGTTCATAACTTAACAGAATAGCATTAGGTTTGGTGCTAAATGCAACACCACCGATCAAATGGAACACAAACATGATAACCATCAGCATTCTAAGAACCTTCTAGAAGCTGCACCAACACCACTTATCGAATCCATCAAAATATCTTCAACAAAGCTTTGCCGATAAAACCCTTATCGGTAACCAAAAGGCTTACTAGAACATATGATAGCTTCTGGATCACAAAATCCCGAACCAACTAAATGTGACATGAACATGAATGACATCAATAACCGAACCAAACCAATTCCACAAATTGGAACATACTAGAGAATACTAGAGATAGTCTCCAGATCAACATCACAATCCAATGACTCTACTGGAACCCGGTCCACAACCAAAAAAGCTAGTTTTGACATCAATGACAAACATCAATGCAACACATAATCAATTCCTCCAAATTGCCAACAAGATCAAGATAGATAAAGAAGTTTGTCACATTATCTCTCTCCCCCTTTGATAGCAATACCAAAGATCTCCAAAATAGAAAATCAAACCCTCAATACAAAATCATGAATCTCTCCCCTTGGGATACACAACCAAATCAACAGACCACTCCAACAGAGGAGCAACACCAACTCATCAATCCGGATAAAAGAATAAGGCTATGAATTCCACCGGATCAATGCAACTCAATGCATCTAATTCTCATTAGGAGGGTTGGATACCCCTAACTTGTCTCTCAAATAGACAAATATATCTGTAGGCAAAGGATTAGTAAAAATATCAACAATTTGTTCCTTTGTAGATACATATTCCATCTTCACCTTTTGTTCACTAACTTTCTCTCTCAAGTAATTATATTTGATTGATATATGCTTAGTCCTTGAATGTTGCACCGGATTCTTAGACATATTTATAGATCTCGGATTATAGGGTGTGTCACCATTCCGTGTGATCTCCCAAATCTCCTTGCCAAGACATCTCCGATGAGTCTCCCTCCAAATCTTCCATACTATGTAATTTTTTCCATCAAGCCTCGGGATATCCCTTCGAAAGATAGCTCCAGAAGAACTAGATGAATTTGAATTGTTAGTCGCCGTAGGATCTTCCTCAAGCAGTTAAGCTTTCTGCAGAGAGGACCAAAGCTCTGATGCCAATTGTTAGATAGTTTAGATAACCGGAAGACAACTGAGAGGAGGGGGTGAATCAATTGTCACAGGTTACATGAAATATTAGCAATTTAAACTTTTAATATCAGAACCCAAAACATTAATATAGGAATAGCAGTTAAACCAATTAAGCATAAACAATTATCACATAATAAAAGCCATCCATATAACACCAAGATTTGTACGTGGAAAACCTGGTAAAGGGAAAAACCACAGTGGAAAGCCTACCCACAATCAGATAATACTTCTGCAATAAGTATGTGAATTACAATAAAGGGGCCTACACTAGCAGGAAGGCCAACAACCTAGAGTGCACTTCTCATCACAAAAGGACCCTCACTAACTACATACAAATCTAGACTACAATCCGGAGAAGTGTTGAACTGCAAAAGATAGCATCTCCTATGCCTGAGTACAGTTCTGGTTAAGCTCAATACCGGAGGACTAAATCCTCTTACATAAACCCAATTCGATCTCCAATGGTCGACCAACTCCTCTGTCTGAATGATATTACATTATTCACACATTAAATTCCCTGGCCAAGACCTCTTACATTAACCATGATGGTATACAATGAGATCTTACATCTATTTATACAAAACCCTAGACCATGAACAATTAGGTTGGCCACCAGACAATAAACCATTTACATAATTACAAACCATGTCGGCCTTAGACCAAACAAGTAATATCAACACATAAGACATCCCAAAAATACATCAATAGGTCCTATCCACACGTTACATTAAAGTTGATCCATAACCTAGATCAACCGAGACCAAATATAGTTCCACATGCTTCAACAATGATCTCCAATCGCCAAGTCTCGAACATGATCACCAACAACATCCTAAAACTCTATTAGAAGCTGCACCAACACCACTTATGCAATTCATCAAAGATCTCCATCAAAAGCTCTGCCGGTAAAACCCTCGTCGAAACTAGAAACCAATCTTCTAAGCAAACAGGATAACATCCAATCTCCAACCCAAAACCAACTAATCAAATATGAGTATAAGTATCATGAACAAGTTAATTCCATCACCAGATTATACCAGAGCCTACTAGATAATTCTAGATCCAAGTTAACCAGAAATCACTCAGCCTATCGGGACCAGAATGGTGTCGATAAAGCATCTAAATAGCTAGTGTTGGCATCAATGACAAAACATCAATGCAACATATACTCAATTCCACCAAATAGCCAACAATCTCCCCCTTTTTCATTGATGGCAACACTAGATGTGAAAACATCTAAGTATGAAGAAATGCCAAACAAGTCTCCTCTTATGGAAGACAACCAACAAAATCCCACATATAGCTCTGAATAACACCCCCCCTTTCTCTTTCTTTTTCACTTTCTTTTTCTTTTGCACATCAGTATCACTCCCCCTTTGACAACAATGCCAGAAATCTGACAAAATTATCATAACACAAACTTAAGCCTCTAAATCTCAAAGCTGACTACTCCCCCTAAGCAGTAGCATCCCACATCAGTGCTAGAATGAATAGTATCTCTGATAGTGCATGTTGGACTGATGCCAAACCACATCAATCAAGCCTCTACCAGAGGGGTAGAAACTCCCAATTTGTCTCTCAGGTACTCAAATGATTCCTTGGACAAAGGTTTAGTGAAAATATCTACAATCTGCTCTTTATTGTTCACATAAACCAGTCTAACTTCATTTACTTCTACCTTCTCCTTCAAAAAGTTGTACTTGATAGATATGTGTTTTGTTTTAGAATGAAATACCCGATTCTTTGTTATATCAATAGCAGCAAAGTTATCATAGTGAATAACTACCAGTGCATCATAATCTACCTTTATATCCTTCAACATTTGCTTCATCCATAAAACTTTTGTACATTTAGTAGCAGCAACAACATACTCAACTTTAGTAGTAGATAAAGAAGTACATGACTGTTTCTTGCTGATCCATGAAACCAACTTCTTTCCAAGAAAGAAAGCTCCACCGGAAGTACTTTTTCAGTCATCAACATCTCCAGCCCAATCAGTATCTGCATATGCACATAAAGTAAAGTTATCATCCTTAGGGTGCCACAAACCATATTCTGATGTACCTTGCAAGTATCTAAAAATCCTTTTCCCTGCCATCTCATGATTTTCTCTAGGATCACTCTGAAATCTTGAAACAATACAAACTACATTCATAACGTCAGGCCTAGTCTGAGTTAAATAAAGCAGACCTCCAATCATAGATTTGTATCTTGTAGGATTTACCGGTGCAGTAACATCTTTTCTTGTCAATTTCTCACTTGTAACCATAGGAGTACTTACCATTTTAGAGTCTCCCATACCAAATTTCATCAACAATTCCTTAGCATATTTAGTCTGACAGATAAAAATACCTTTGTCAGTCTGAGTAATATGAAAACCTAAGAAAAATTTCATCTCACCAATCATAGACATCTCAAATTCTTTCTCCATATTCTTAGAAATTTCTATGCATAACTTATCTTCACCTCCAAAAATAATGTCATCAACAAATACTTCAACAATCAGTATATCATCATCAATGATTTTATAATATAAATTTTTGTTAGCATTGCCTTTAGTAAATCCAAGCTTCAAAAGATATTTATCCAACCTTGCATACCAAGCTCTAGGTGCCTGTTTCAGTGCATATAAAGCTTTCCTTAACCTGCAAACCATATCTATATCATCTGATAGCGAAAAACCATCAGGTTGCTCAATATAAACTTCCTCATCAATATCCCCATTCAGAAATGCACATTTTACAACCATCTCATAAACCTTGTAGTTTTTATAAGCAGCATAAGCAAGAAACAATCTCACAACTTCAATCCTAGCTACAGGTACAAAGTCTCTCCATAATCAATTCCTTCCTTCTAAGAATATCCTTTACAAACCAATCTAGCCTTATTCCTTATAACTTGACCATCCTCATTCAATTTATTCCTAAGAACCCATTTAGTTCCTATAACATTTTTATTTTTAGGCCGGGGAACCAAGGTCCATGTGTCATTTTTCTCAATTTGACTTAATTCTTCTTCCATAGCTTTCAACCAATTTTCAACTTTACATGCCTCAATTACTGATACTGGTTCAACTTGTGAAATTAAACATACCTCATTTGTTGCCAGTCTTCTTTTTGTCATCACTCCATTACTCTTATCCCCAATGATTTGATCTTTTGAATGATTCAATCTCACATACCTAGGGGTTTTCTGACTTTATGTTCCTCTTCCCAATTCTTCAGTTACTATAGAATTCTCTAATGTTGCTGGAGTAATTGGTTCAACTCTCCATTCCGGCAAAGGTGCTACTGGTTCAGATATAATCATTTGAACTATTGGTTCCTTCTCATAAACTCTAATTTGACTTCTGTTCAAATCATCTACTTTGACATTAACACTCTCCACAATTCTTTGTAATCTCTTGTTATAAAACCCATATGCTTTTCTTTCATTAGAATAAGCAAGAAATATGCCTTCATCACATCTAGGATCAAATTTCCCAATAATATCATCTCACCTGATATAACATTTACTACCAAAAATTCTGAAATACTTAACTGTAGGTGTATTGCCAAACCATAATTCATAAGGTGTCTTACCGGTTTCTCCTTTGATATGTACTATGTTGAATGTATAAACCAATGTACTCATTGCTTCTCTCCAGTAGATATGAGGTAGACTAGCTTCCATCATCATTGTTCTAGCAGCATCCAAGATAGTTCTATTTTTACATAACTCCATTCCACTGAGGTGTCTGGGGAGCATAAAATTGTCTTCTTATACCATGCTTGTCACAAAAGTTATTAAACTCACTGGATGTGAATTCACCACCATGATCTGATCTCAAACAATTAATCTTCAATCCTATCTCAGTTTCCACTTTAGCCTTAAAGATTTTAAAATTTTCAAATGTTTCATATTTTTCTCTCAGAAAAGTAGCCCACATCATTCTAGAATAATCATCAATGATTAGCATAAAATGTCTATCACCTTGAAAACCTTTAACTCTAGCAGGGCAATGCAAATCAGTATGAATAAGATCAAGAATGTAATTTGATTTATCTTGTGTACTCCTAAAAGAGGTTCTGACCTATTTACCCATTTGACATTCTTTATATACTAGATTCTAGGGCTTCATAATCTTAGGTATATCCCTAACAACCTTAGTTGAACTGATCTTCACAATGAAATCAAAATCCACATGACACGGTCTTTTATGCCATCACCAACTCTCATCAATCTATGTAATCAAACATGCCTGCTCACCGAAGTTTAAGTGAAATATATTACCTTTTGTTTGTGTATCGGTTGCAATCTCCAAGCCAGATCTGTTAGTGATTTTGCATTTCCCATCCTTGAACTGTAATTGAAATCCCTTGTCTACCAATTGTCCTACACTCAAAATATAATGCCTCAAACCTTCAACATAATAAACATTTTCAATATTTTTCTTACCATCTAATGATATAATTCCTTTTCCTTTGATCATACATGCCTTGTCATCTCCAAATCTAACTAGACCACCATAAAATTCTTGCAAAGACAAAAACTTCCCTTTATCTCTAGTCATATGATGTGAACAACCATTGTCAATTACCCATTCATCCTTGTCTTCAATTTTAGCAGCAAGTGCCTTCTCTTCACGTACATTCTCTTCTAGTGCCGGATCATCTTTCTTGATAGCTAGGTGTAGCGTAGAAATTAGGAATCATCAAAATAAGTAGATCAATCAAAACACTAAACATGATAACTCAATCGAAAGAACTCTCATTGAAATGAACCTAATTCCAAAGCACATTCAATAGAGGTATGAAAACAAAGCATCTAAAAGAGAATATCATGCAAACCATATAACAATTCGGATGCTTCTTCCATGCGGCTCCATTGTTGTTCTTTCCTCTTCAATGGGTTTGTGGATCTCACCTATAAGTGCTCACACAATTGAAAGCAAGATTTGATGAAAAGTTCAAGAGTACTAGAAGCGTAAGTTCGGTAGTCTGATAGAAAATTCGGATCATGAAGGGCTCAAGTTTGATTGAAAATCATCCAATTTATAGAAGAATTGGATAAATGAGCAAATTAGCATGAAAGAGATTTGAATAGAAATTCAAATCAATAATAGCAAAGTTATGACATATTGCTATGCAAAGAGGCTTGTGACAATTTTATGACAGATTTTATGACAAATTGCTATGTCAAGACAAATTCTATGACAAATTGCTATGTCAAGACAAGACTCTATGACAAATTTCTATGTCAAGACAAGACTCTATGACAAATTTCTATGTCAAGAGTATGACACATGAAGCACAAAAATAGGGAGAACTAGAGACAAGTTAATTAGGTGGAAATTAAAATTAGGAAATTAGAAAATAGGTGGCAATTAGGAATTAGAAATGATGAAAAATAGGAAATTAGAAATTAGATGAAGAAAATAGGAATTTAGAAAAATTAGAAAATTAGAAATGAGGAAAATAGGAACAAAGTGAATTAATTAATAATTTGTCATTTATTAATTAATTCACTTTGTTCCTATGAAAAATTAGGAAATTAGGTAAATTAATTAATAATTTTTCATTTATTAATTAATTCATAATAAGAAGAATAATTGATGAAAGATTAGGAAATTAGGTAAATTAATTAATAATTTTTCATTTATTAATTAATTCATAAAGAGAGGAATAATTAATTAGCCAATTAAATGAAACATTTAATTGCGACACGAAGACCTAGGATAAATAAATAAATTATTCAATCCTAGAGGAAGAAATGACA